>NW_027128822.1:0-140000 GCF_037325665.1 Littorina saxatilis
CATATCTCTACAGTCGTTCACCTCGACCGCTAGCGCGGTCTCGGAGGAACACTGACTGTTTCGATCTGTGTAAAATGTCCTATTTTGGTCAAAAATACATACAACGTTTAATGTCCTGTTTGGATTAAAACAAGCTCGAAAAAAAATTAATATACAATAGAAAAAGCACAATTTCATAAGAAGCGCTTTACACTACTGCGCTATACTGGCTTTCTGTGGCGTGAACGCGATAGCGGTCGCCGTCAGGTATGAAATCGACACAGGTATTGAGTTTTGTCTTCGTATTGTCTTTCATAATGTGAGTTCGAAGGGTTGACTGAATGTATTAATTTCGTCTACGCGACATGTTTTAAGATATTGCTTACTTGTCAACTGCGATCACATGTCTAAACGGACTGCGGCTGCCAGTTTCGGCCCAAACTAACGTTCACAACCTGTCTTTCACAACCTTTAAAATCATGTTTGTTTTAAAAAAAAATTTTTAATTACATTGTACTATCTCTACATCACCAATACATAACATTCATACACTACCATCTCGCTATACCGACTGCTAAACGTATCAGACGGACGGGACGGCTCTCAGTTAGCCGAATGCAATCACGTTGTCTTCTGCGCTTGAGTGCACCCCATACACACCTCTTGACATACTCTTGACATACTCTTGAAAGCGATAAGACACCACCCGAGTAGCCAACGGCGGCTTTCTTTAATTGCGATAACAACTCGGGTAGACAGTTTCAAACTGTCGTTAAAGACAGGTCCAACTACACTTACTTTTAAGATGTTACATTATGGAGGTCAAAATGGCCAATTTTCTGTAGTTTTTTTGGAACAATCTATCCTGTTATTGTATTAAAAAAAGAAGCTTTAATTTTTCGGCACTATATTTGATTATGATGGACTCAGTGGAACTCATTCTGATAAGCATCGCTCCACGGCTATTGCCAGTTGTCTCTCTGACCGGACGCTACAGTCCTACGCGAATCTATATAAAAAAAAAGAATACAGAGTTATCTCCCATATGTTTTTCGCGAGCACTGATCTAAATTTGAGATCAGTGTTCGCGAGACGAAAATGATTGCAGATTGGCCGACTTCGACAGTGATCTCCGTTCTGTTCTTCACAGTTATGATAAAGACATCGTTCTAAGGTCAAAACAAGTCGAAATTTTGGGACTGCTGCCGGAAGGAGACCGTAATATATGGTTTCATCTCTGTCAACTGGTTACAGAAAAAATCGTCTGCTCCAGTGAGCGCCGAAACCAAACGGTTGATTATCACGTGACACTTTTGTCATATTTAGAATTGTTTGCACAGTAAATACAGCCGCGAAAAATAGCTCGCTTGAAACTGTCTTACATTTCAATTCCTTCGTAATTTTAAAATGACAAAACACCATGAAAAATCATTATCGACGATCGCGAATCTGCTTATATCAATAATACATTACAAAAAACTCTAAATATGCACACACACACACACAAATCGGTTTCCTTGCCAGACAAGGAATCTCAAGGCATCCTGTCAGGGAGAGAATGACCTGAACTCCTTTTGACCTGAGTTCAAGATGAGTGGAACTGTCCTAACATTCTCAGAGAATTATTTTCAAAGTTTATGTTTGTTTTAAACATTAATATGTGAAAACAGAATTAAGGTAGGTGATCAGCGATGCTGTCAAAACTACTCACATTACGTCATATATGGCTGGTTTTTAGTGTTGATATTTTTGTTTCGAGCGACAGATTGACTGATTTGTTTCATATCGCTTAACCGGTATTTATTGTGGGTTTTTTTAAACATTTTTTATTAGGTGTTTTTTGTGTTTGTTGTTGTTGTTGTTGTTGTAAGCACGCTGCTGGATTACACACACACACACATACACACACGGCTGAGTCTGCAGGTGACCCGTCTGCAGTTTTACTAGATATTGCTCGTCGTCGGCGTGTGCTCTTTCAGTAGATATTTTTGTCTTTCTTTGCATCCACATTGTGACACAGTGAAGCCGTCCACGCTGGGTGGTGGGGGTGGTTTGGACTCGATAGATAAAATATTACGATTTTTAGCATAAAGAAAACAAATCCGAATTTTTGAGCGATGGGACAATAAAATAATGAAAAGAATTAAATAAATCTAATTGATCCCTTGACTTTGGGGTAGCGCAACTCTGTTGCTACTAGCTTTCTTCTGGGAGAATGCGACCCGAATTTCCCAGCGACGGGAAAATACATTAATGACAAAAACATCTTATAGATCCCTTGACTTCGGGGTATCGCGACTTTGTTGCTGCTAGCTTTTCTCTGCGAGGAAGCGCCCGAATTTCCCAGCGATGGGACAATAAAGTAATGAGAGAAAAAAAATCTAATATATCCCTTGACTTTGGGGTAGTGCGACTCGGTTGCTGATAGCTTTTCACTGGGAGGAAGCGACCCGAATTTCCCAGCGAATAGACAATAAAGTAATGAAAAACAACAATCTAATATATCCCTTGACTTTGAGGTAGCGTGTCTCTGTTGCTGCTAGCTTTCCACAGGGAGGAAACGCCCCGAATTTCCCAGTGATTGGACAATGAAGTAAAGAAGAAACAAGTCGCGTAAGGCGAATATACAATATTTAGTCAAGTAGCTGTCGAACTCACAGAATGAAACTGAACGCAATGCCATTTTTCAGCAAGACCGTATACTCGTAGCATCGTCAGTCCACCGCTCATGGCAAAGGCAGTGAAATTGACAAGAAGAGCGGGGTAGTAGTTGCGCTAAGAAGGATAGCACGCTTTTCTGTACCTCTCTTTGTTTTAACTTTCTGAGCGTGTTTTTAATCCAAACATATCATATCTATATGTTTTTGGAATCAGGAACCGACAAGGAATAAGATGAAAGTGTTTTTAAATTGATTTGGACAATTTAATTTTGATAATAATTTTTATATATTTAATTTTCAGAGCTTGTTTTTAATCCGAATATAACATATTTATATGTTTTTGGAATCAGCAAATGATGGAGAATAAGATAAACGTAAATTTGGATCGTTTTATAAATTTTTATTTTTTTTTACAATTTTCCGATTTTTAATGACCAAAGTCATTAATTAATTTTTAAGCCACCAAGCTGAAATGCAATACCGAACCCCGGGCTTCGTCGAAGATTACTTGACCAAAATTTGAACCAATTTGGTTGAAAAATGAGGGCGTGACAGTGCCGCCTCAACTTTCACGAAAAGCCGGATATGACGTCATCAAAGACATTTATCAAAAAAATGAAAAAAACGTTCGGGGATTTCATACCCAGGAACTCTCATGTCAAATTTCATAAAGATCGGTCCAGTAGTTTAGTCTGAATCGCTCTACACACACACACACACACACACACACACACACACGCACGCACGCACATACACCACGACCCTCGTTTCGATTCCCCCTCGATGTTAAAATATTTAGTCAAAACTTGACTAAATATAACAAGTCGCGTAAGGCGAAAATACAATATTTAGTCAAGTAGCTGTCGAACTCACAGAATGAAACTGAACGCAACGCAACGCAGCAAGACCGTATACTCGTAGCATCGTCAGTCCACCGCCCGTGGCAAAGGCAGTGTCCGTGGAATTGACAAGAAGAGCGGGGTATTCGTTGCGCTGAGAAGGATAGCACGCTTTTCTGTACCTCTCTTCGTTTTAACTTTCTGAGCGTGTTTTTAATCCAAACATATCATATCTATATATTTTTGGAATCAGGAACCGACAAGGAATAAGATGAAAGTGTTTTTAAATTGATTTCGAAAAAAAAATTTTGATAATAATTTTTATATATTTAATTTTCAGAGCTTGTTTTTAATCCGAATATAACATATTTATATGTTTTTGGAATCAGCAAATGATGGAGAATAAGATAAACGTAAATTTGGATCGTTTTATAAATTTTTATTTTTTTTTACAATTTTCAGATTTTTAATGACCAAAGTCATTAATTAATTTTTAAGCCACCAAGCTGAAATGCAATACCGAACCCCGGGCTTCGTCGAAGATTACTTGACCAAAATTTCAACCAATGTGGTTGAAAAATGAGGGCGTGACAGTGCCGCCTCAACTTTCACGAAAAGCCGGATATGACGTCATCAAAGACATGTATCAAAAAAATGAAAAAAACGTTCGGGGATTTCATACCCAGGAACTCTCATGTCAAATTTCATAAAGATCGGTCCAGTAGTTTAGTCTGAATCGCTCTACACACACACACACACACACACACACACACACACACGACACGCACACACGCACGCACATACACCACGACCCTCGTTTCGATTCCCCCTCGATGTTAAAATATTTAGTCAAAACTTGACTAAATATAAAAACATCTGATAGATCCCCTGATTTGGAGGAAGCGCGACTTTGTTCCTGCTAGCCTTCCATTGGGGGGAATTGACCCGAATATCCCAGCGATGGGACAAAAAAGTAATGAAATAAGAATCAAAACATTTAATAGATCCCTTGACTTAATTTGGAGATGACAAGAAAATATCGGGCGTATTTACGTGATTTGTAAATCGCGGGGCGATTGTTTTACATTTTTACGAATCACGGGTTAACACGCTCGCATATTACGTCTTCTATGCTATTCCTTCTGATTCTTTCTTTATTTGGTGTCGTTTTTAACCACGAAGGTTATATCGCGACGGGATTCCTTCTGATGCAGGTGTCGATCGCATTTACGATCAAAAACAGGAGTTTTTGCGTCAATTACTAAGGGCATTATGCCAAAAAGCGCTGTATGTCAGCAAGGACTTGTTAGTTTGCTTTGAAACTTTCCGAATATTTTGCCTACATACTACATGTAAGCTACTACGGGTAGTACATAGACAAATTGAACGAAATGACATAGGAATTAATGCCTTAATTTGGGTGCGTAATTTGTCGCAATAATTTGTTGCCGAAGGATTTTAATAGATATGCGCGGAGCGGAATGTATATGGCCTTTCTGATTCCTTATTGAAAACATTTAATAGATCCCTTGACTTTGGAGATGACAAGAAAATATCCGGCGCATTTACGTGATTTGTAAATCGCGGGGCGATTGTTTTACATTTTTACAAATCACGGATTCACACGCTCGCATATTTTGTGTTCTATGCTATTCCTTCTGATGCAGGTGTCGATCGTATGTGCGGTCAAAAACGGGAGTTTTTTGCGTTAATTACGAGGGGCATTATGCGAAAAAGCGCTGTATGTCAGCAAGGACTTGTTAGTTTGCTTTGAAACTTTCCGACTATTTTGACTACATACTACATGTACTACGGGTAGTAGCATAGACAAATTGAACAAAATGACATGGGAATTAATGCCTTAATTCGGGTGCGTAATTTGTCGCAATACTTTGTTGGTGAAGTTTGTTTAATTCAACTGGTAAAAGTAGCACAAATGGTAAACATTATTTAGTGTGTGTTATTCATGTGTTATTTTTGTAAAAGAGTAATTCATTCAGTGTTCACAACAGGTGTTTTAAAAATGTGTTTAAAAGTGGAATGTTTACAGTATATACAACAACTTATTCGGAACGATAACCTCGATAAGATCAAACGAATTATGTATTGTTTGCTTGTCATGTGGGTAATCCTTACACGTAACAAACAACAAACAAACCACAAGGTAGTCCACATCGTATGGCCCAGAGAGGTAATAAAAGCTCGGAAAAAATCAGACACTCAGCGAGCTACTTCTGTTCTCCGACAGGGCCTATTTCTCCCACATGAAAGTTAGCTGCAACAGAGTCGCGCTACCCCAAAGTCAAGGAATATATTAGATTTTTCTCTCTCATTACTTTATTGTCCCATCCCAAGGTAGTCCACATCTTATGGCCCAGAGAGGTAATAAAATCTCGGGAAAAAAATCAGACAGTCAGCGAGCTACTTCTGTTCCCTGACATATGGCCCATCATGGCCTATTGCCTATTTTCGCGGATAGGTGTGATATTGTGAGAGACGGACTGAATGACACTTGACTTAAAGTGTGAAGCGACTAGAACACCAAAAGCGTTTCTGCTTCAAGACAGGCCTTCGCACTTAGGCTGTGTCTGTGACGAGCTGGAAACATAAGTTAAATCAAAGCGTGAAATGTGTTCGATGTATTTTTGATTTCTTCAACATTAATTTTGTTTAAATTGCAGTTTGGGTATAACCGTGGTCCCTCTTATATACTGATAATGGTAATAGTAATCATAAACAAGTCGCGTAAGGCGAAAATACAATATTTAGTCAAGTAGCTGTCGAACTCACAGAATGAAACTAAACGCAATGCCATTTTTCAGCAAGACCGTATACTCGTAGCATCGTCACTCCACCGCTCATGGCAAAGGCAGTGAAATTGACAAGAAGAGCGGGGTAGTAGTTGCGCTGAGAAGGATAGCACGCTTTTCTGTACCTCTCTTTGTTTTAACTTTCTGAGCGTGTTTTTAATCCAAACATATCATATCTATATGTTTTTGGAATCAGGAACCGACAAGGAATAAGATGAGAGTATTTTTAATTTGATTTGGACAATTTAATTTTGATAATAATTTTTATATATTTATTTTTCAGAGCTTGTTTTTAATCCGAATATAACATATTTATATGTTTTTGGAATCAGCAAATGATGGAGAATAAGATGAACGTTAATTTGGATCGTTTTATACATTTTTATTTTTTTTTACAATTTTCCGATTTTTAATGACCAAAGTCATTAATTAATTTTTAAGCCACCAAGCTGAAATGCAATACCGAAGTCCGGGCTTCGTCGAAGATTACTTGACCAAAATGTCAACCAATTTGGTTGAAAAATGAGGGCGTGACAGTGCCGCCTCAACTTTCACAAAAAGCCGGATATGACGTCATCAAAGACATTTATCAAAAAAATGAAAAAAACGTTCGGGGATTTCATACCCAGGAACTCTCATGTCAAATTTCATAAAGATCGGTCCAGTAGTTTAGTCTGAATCGCTCTACACACACACACACATGCACACACGCACATACACCACGACCCTCGTTTCGATTCCCCCTCGATGTTAAAATATTTAGTCAAAACTTGACTAAATATAAAAAGATAAAACAATAATAAAGTTTTGTTATGTATTGCAAATCCTGACATGGTTCTGGGCGTTTCACAAAATTAATGTGTTAACAAAATTACAAAGCAATGTACATAATGAACATTTTAAAACAAAACCATTTTCTCCCTATAAAAATCAACTAGTACTGTGGCATCAGCATTAACAGGGAAAACAAATCTGAAAATTATTAAAAGCACAATCACCTACAAGATGCACATTATAATACATTATTTATCCAGAATCTATCATAATATTGATTGTTTGTTATTATGTGTTTGCGGCTGCCAGTTTCGGTCAAACTAACGTTCACAACCTGTCTTTCACAACCTTTAAACTCATGTTTGTTTTGAATTTATTTTTTTTTAATGACATTGTACTATCTCTACATCACCAATAAATAAAATTCATACACTACCATCTCGTTATACCGACTGCTAAACGTACCAGGCGGGCGGGACGGCTCTGAGTTAGCCGAATGCAATCACGTTGTCTTCTGCGCTTGAGCGCACCCCATACACACCTCTTGACATACTCTTGAAAGCGATAAGACACCACCCGAGTAGCCAACGGCGGCTTTCTTTAATTGCGATAACAACTCGTTTCAAACTGTCGTTAAAGACAGGTCCAACTACACTTACTTGTAAGATGTTACATTATGGAGGTCAAAATGGCCAATTTTCTGTAGTTTTCGGGGGAGAAATCTATCCTGTTACTGTATTAAAAAAGAAGCTTAAATTTGTCAGCACATTATTTTATTTTAGTACCAGTTCAGTGCCTCATATGGCTTTTTGACCAATCAGGACGGATTCTAGGTGACCCTCTAAATGTTATAACGTTCAAGCAGGGACCCTTTTTGTTTATCAAGCAAAACATTGACAAGACAAAGTACAAATTTAAATCAACAATACCAACGTGATTTATTCTAAAGAATGACACTTCAAATGCTGCGAGATAATACTCTCTTTATCTAAAAAAAAAAAGTACAGAAAAGCTAGTTTTGTCGGTGGGTGCTTCACGGAATAGCAAAGCACCGCCCATCCTCTGAGTGTGCAATGCCGACCCGCTCACTTGGAATCTAAATGATCAAAGTTCGAAAAAATCTAGTGAAATTGCGTCACTCGCTTTACGTCAAATGTATCTTTACAGCATTTCCCATCGTCTGGAGTCGGTTCTAAATCTCTCTCTCTCTCTCTCTCTCTCTCTCTCTCTCTCTCTCTCTCTCTCTCTCTCTCTCTCTCTCTCCTCTCTCTCTCTCTCCCCCTCTCTCTCTCTCACTCTCTCCCTCTCTCTCCCCCTCTCTCTTTTTCTCTCTCTCCCCTCTCTCTCACTATTCTCTTTCTTTCTCTCTTTCTATCATCATCATCATCATCATCATCATCATCATCATCATCATCATCATCATCATCATCATTTTTCTTTTCTTTTCTTGCTCCTCTTACAGTATCACGGTAAATGTTCCCAAATAGATCCTAGTTACCTCAGAGGACGTTAATCCCCAAAGTCAGCCAGTCAGTCAGTCATTAAAGGCAAAAGCGAGGTAACGCACAACTGGGTCCGACCAGTAAAGCCGTCGCTGCCTGTGTGACAACCACCATAAAAATCTACCACAGCGGGAAACTTTCAAGTTAAGTATTTTCAACCATCATGTGCCCGCATTCAACTTTACAATCAAAGGATGTCTGTTGAGATAATCGAATGGATCAAAACTTTGAAACCTGCGCGCATATTCTAAGCCGACTAACACATAATTGTTAAGGACATCATAAAATGGTTCTCGGTGAAAACTTGACCGAGGGCCATTTTACGACGTCCTTGACTCGAGTGTGTGACGTATACTCTTATGCTCTTGGGCAAGGTAAAGAACACCGAAAATATTTCAATGCCGTTCTCAAGCTACGCTGACTTTTACAAAGGGTACAGCTGACACGGCTTACGTAATCTGGTTTCCTGGTCATTTGTGTGAAAAATCTGTCCGACAAAGAAGAAAAAGAAGAAGTGCGCGCAGAGAGAGAGAGAGAGAGAGAGAGAGAAAGAGAGAGAGAGAGACAGAGACAGAGAGACAGACAGACAGACAGACAGACAATCAGACAGACAGACAGACAGACAGACAGATAGACTTTCCGCACTCGTTAAAATGTCAGTCGATACTGGAATGAATGTTGAAACATTGTAAACCTAAAAAAAAATAAAAAAAAATATTAAAATTAAACATTCATACGAGTTACTATCTGTGACAAGAACGCATAAGAAGTATAGCAACTAAATATTAATCCGCTTACCCATTGCTCCTCTTCGCACCTCGGCCTGTGAGTCGTCCTTTTCCTGAGTACTTGCACACAAGTTTTGCGTATGCATACTTCAGTTCGTCTGGAAAGGGCTGTTTTGAATTCTTGTTCGCAAGTTGAACAGCACGACTGTATTTGACCACGTACACCAAATCGTTCTTTCTGGAAAAGTCTGCCAGCCGTTCAGTAAGATCATTCCAACTTCTGAATGTTTTCCCCAACTGTCATTTGTGCCATTTCTCAGCGATTGATCAACGGTGTGGTTATTATGGATGTAGTAAGTGTCGAATTGTGAGAATGCACAGTTCTGTCCGCCAAGTGGTTTTAAACACTGCGCGTATTTGCACCAAGTAATAACGTGTCACATCAAAATAGTTCTTTACCTGTCAGATAGTTTAGCGCCAAAAACATGAACCAATGATAGCCCATGGATTAGTAAGTCATATGATGTTGGGGCGGGGCCAATGAACTAATGTCAACACAGTAAGTATCAACCAATGTTTGGCTCCGCCCCCACATCACGTGGACTGGGTGGCCGAGTGGTAACGCACTTGCGCTCGGAAGCGAGAGGTTGCGAGTTCGACCCTGGGTCAGGGCGTTAGCAATTTTCTCCCCCCTTTCCTAACCTAGGTGGTGGGTTCAAGTGCTAGTCTTTCGGATGAGACGAAAAACCGAGGTCCCTTCGTGTACACTACATTGGGGTGTGCACGTTAAAGATCCCACGATTGACAAAAGGGTCTTTCCTGGCAAAATTGTATAGGCATAGATAAAACAATGTCCACCAAAATACCCGTGTGACTTGGAATAATAGGCCGTGAAAAGTAGGATATGCGCCGAAATGGCTGCGATCTGCTGGTCGATGTGAATGCATGATGTATTGTGTAAAAAATTCCATCTCACACGGCATAAATAGATTCCTGCGCCTTGAGTCCGAGTCTGGAGATACGCGCGCGATAGAAGACTTCATATATATATAATCACGTGACCCATAAACCCATCGCCTGTAATTAGATCATACTATTACCGCTTCAGTTCTGAGACATCCTGCTTGCTGGCGCGCGCGCAGAGAAAAAAATTCCCTCTTTATCTTCGCTTCTGATGCTCATCCTATTGTTGTTGGCACTCGGGTTTGTTTGTTTGTTTGCTTAACGCCCAGCCGACCACGAAGGGCCATATCAGGGCGGTGCTGCTTTTGACATATAACGTGCTCCACACACAAGACAGAAGTCGCAGCACAGGCTTCATGTCTCACCCAGTCACATTATTCTGACACCTGACCAACCAGTCCTAGCACTAACCCCATAATGCCAGACGCCAGGCGGAGCAGCCACTAGATTGCCAATTTTAAAGTCTTAGGTATGACCCGGCCGGGGTTCGAACCCACGACCTCCCGATCACGGGGCGGACGCCTTACCACGAGGATTGGAACTCGGGTAACAGGGAGCGAAGGGCAGTGCCCCACCTAGTGATCGAGTGCCACAACCCAGACTTTTCCCTTAATATATACATAGGTTTTAAACATCGAACGCAGAAGAAGAAGAATACATAGGTTTTAAACTCCTGCTTCCGGATTATACAAAACACATTAAAACATGTATTAAACAATGGCGACTGGACGTGAGCGGGAACAATAAAGAGACCAAAAAGCAATGTACTCACGTTAAAATGACGAACACGGAACGAATAACAGCGACGTTTCGACCTAAGGGTCTTCTTCAGGCACAAAAACACAAAAATACACACACAAAAAAGAAGAAGAAAGACGATAGAACAAATGAAGAGAAGAATAACTGACAAAACAACTGCACTGCACAAACCAACAAATGACAAAGACACAACACTTCGAATTAACCTAAAATAAATCTCATAACAAAATAATTGTAATCATTTTTTTTTTTACAGGAATGTATATGTTTCTGTGTTTGTTTTTGTTTTAATACCAAAAAAAAACCGTGATCAAATAATCAGAACTCTTTCAAAATATTCTGAATAAAATATATTAAATGCAATAACTTTTTTTTTTAATTCAAATAAATGTTTTAGTTTAACTGCATTTGAATAGAAACTGAATTCTGATGAAAGCAGTTACTGTAAAGTCATTTGAAGTCACATGATAAAAATCACATGGTTTAGTTGAGCAGACCAAAAAGTGCAGAGCTAAAATATGTGTATGAATCTGTGTGAAAATCCAGTCCGTTTGTCCACAGGGATGCTAGGAAGCAGTCAAATGGGGTCGCTCAATCTGCTCAAATCCAGTCAAATGGGGTCGCACGGGCCGACAAATGGGGACGTCCCCGTTTGTCGGAAGCGTCCCCATTTGACTGCTCTCCAGTGACAATCGTCCCCATTTGTCGGTAAAACCACCTACACACATACACATACACATACACACACACATACACCACGACCCCCGTCTCGATTCCCCCCTCGATGTTAAAACATTTAGTCATAACTTGACTAAATGTAAAAACGGCTGCGAGTCACACGAACTTATTGGCGGCGGCTGGCTTCAAAGAAGCAAGCGCTAGGCTGAAAATTCGTCTGCTTGGACAAACACCATCTTGCGTGACCTGCTTCCGGGCTCCTTTTTACATTTAGTAAAGTTTTGACTAAATGTTTTAACATAGAGGGGGGAATCGAGACGAGGGTCGTGGTGTATGTGTGTGTGTGTGTGTGTGTCTGTGTGTGTGTGTAGAGCGATTCAGACTAAACTACTGGGCCGATCTTTATGAAATTTGACATGAGAGTTCCTGGGTATGATATCCCCGGACGTTTTTTTCATTTTTTCGATAAATACCTTTGATGACGTCATATCCGGCTTTTTGTAAAAGTTGAGGCGGCACTGTCACACTCTCATTTTTCAATTAAATTGATTGAAATTTTGGCAAAGCAATCTTCGACGAAGGCCGGGGTTTGGTATTGCATTTCAGCTTGGTGGCTTAAAAACTAATGAGTGAGTTTGGTCATTAAAAATCGGAAACTTGTAATTAAAATTATTTTTTTATTAAACGATCCAAAAACAATTTCATCTTATTCTTCGTCATTTTCTGATTCCAAAAACATATACATATGTTATACTTGGATTAAAAACAAGCTCTGAAAATTAAAAATATAAAAATTATGATCAAAATTAAATTTCCGAAATCGTTTTAAAAACTATTTCATCTTATTCCTTGTCGGTTCTTGATTCCAAAAACATATAGATATGATATGTTTGGATTAAAAACACGCTCAGAAAGTTAAAACGAAGAGAGGTACAGTAAAGCGTGCTATGAAGCACAGCGCAACCGCTGCCGCGCCAAACAGGCTCGTCACTTTCACTGCCTTTTGCACTAGCGGCGGACTACGTTCAGTTTCATTCTGTGAGTTCCACAGCTTGACTAAATGTAGTAATTTCGCCTTACGCGACTTGTTTACATTTAGTCAAGTTTTGACTAAATGTTTTAACGTAGAGGGGGGAATCGAGACGAGGGTCATGGTGTATGTGCGTGCGTGTGTGTCTGTCTGTGTGTGTGTGTGTGCGTGTGTACGTGTGTGTGTAGAGCGATTCAGACTAAACTACTGGACCGATCTTTATGAAATTTTACATGAAAGTTCCTGGGATTGATATCCCCGAACGTTGTTTTTCTTTTTTTATATAAATGTCTTTGATGACGTCATATCCGGCTTTTCGTGAAAGTTGAGGCGGCACTGTCACGCCCTCATTTTTCAACCAAATGAGTTGAAATGTTGGTCAAGTAACCTTCGACGAAGCCCGGACTTCGGTATTGCATTTCAGCTTGGTGGCTTAAAAATTAATAAATGACTTTGGTCATTAAAAATCTGAAAATTGTAAAAAAAATAAAAAAAATATTAAACGATTCCAATTTACGTTCATCTTATTCTTCATTCATCATTTTCTGATTCCAAAAACATATAAAACAAGCTCTGAAAATTAAATATATGAAAATTAATATGATCAAAATTAAATTTTCGAAATCAATTTAAAAACACTTTCATCTTATTCCTTGTCGGTTTCTGATTCCAAAAACATATAGATATGATATGTTTGGATTAAAAACACGCTCAGAAAGTTAAAACGAAGAGAGGTACAGAAAAGCGTGCTATCCTTCTCAGCGCAAGTACTACCCCGCTCTTCTTGTCAATTTCACTGCCTTTGCCGTGCGCGGTGGACTGACGATGCTACGAGTATACGGTCTTGCTTCGTTGCATTGCGTTCAGTTTCATTCTGTGAGTTCGACAGCTACTTGACTAAATGTTGTATTTTCGACTTACGCGACTTGTTTACATTTAGTCAAGTTTTGGCTAAATGTTTTAACAGAGAGGGGGGAATCGAGAGGAGGGTCGTGGTGTATGTGCGTGCATGTGTGTGTGTGTAAGTCTGTGTGTGTGTGTAAAGCGATTCAGACTAAACTACTGGACCGATCTTAATGACATTTAACATAAGAGTTCCTGGGTATAATATCCCGGGACATTTCTTTCATTTTTTTGATAAATGTCTTTGATGACGTCATATCCGGCTTTTCGTGAAAGTTGAGGCGGCACTGTCACGCCCTCATTTTTCAACCAAATTGGTTGAAATTTTGGTCAAGTAATGTTTGACAAAGCCCAGACTTAGGTATTGCATTTCAGCTTGGTGGCTTAAAAATTAATTAATGACTTTGGTCATTAAAAATCTGAAAATTGTAAAAAAAAATTTTTTTTTATAAAACGATCCAAATGTACGTTCATCTTATTCTCCATCATTTGCTGATTCCAAAAACATATAAATATGTTATATTTGGATTAAAAACAAGCTCTGAAAATTAAATATATAAAAATTATTATCAAAATTAAATTTTCAAAATCAATTTAAAAACACTTTCATCTTATTCCTTGTCGGTTCCTGATTCCAAAAACATATAGATATGATATGTTTGGATTAAAAACACGCTCAGAAAGTTAAAACGAAGAGAGGTACAGAAAAGCGTGCTATCCTTCTCAGCGCAAGTACTACCCCGCTCTTCTTGTCAATTTCACGGCCTTTGCCGTGAGTGGTGGACTGACGATGCTACGAGTATACGGTCTTGTTGCGTTGCATTGCGTTCAGTTTCATTCTGTGAGTTCACCTTGGATGTTCACAAACGGTGATTGTTTAAACGAAAGGTTGTTTGTACTGTGTGTAAAAGCCTTACAGTGTCTGTGACCAGAAACTGATGGTTTACGTGACGCTGGGTGTGCCTTTAAATTACCCAACCCTCGTTTATATGACTCTTGGCATGTCATCATATTCAAAATTCTGTATCATAAAGTCTTTTTGATTTATTTCAGCGATTTTGTTGTGGGCAATCGGTGTGCAATGTCTCTAAACTTTTGTGACGCCCCCTCGAACTAGGTTCCCAGACAATTCTACAGCGGCACCCATTCAGTCTCCGATACAGTCAACGCTGTGTGATGGATTGAGCTTTTTAAAAATTATATTTTATTATATATATTATGATATGTTACTGGAGCAGTTAATGAAGAAAGTTGTCCTTTTTTCTGCAGATCCAGTGCTATATTCACAAACAAACATTCTGTTTTTTGATTATGTTAGTGTTCGTTTTTGTTTGTTGGTATGTGTTGATTTGTGTGTTTTTACACGATGTCCTTATTATGCTTGTGATTGCTGTACTGTAATTAAGGAGTTTATACCCTGCTGGGTGGAAGATAAACTTAGACTGCAGTATCCGTTGTGACATGTCCTGGTTGGCAATTGACAAGACAGTTGTTATTCGTTATTATATCAAGCATGGCGGTTATGATTGCCATTGGCCGTCTCTGTGTTGTTGAAAATATTATCTGCTGTTATCCTCTGTTTATGTGTCAGATGGTGAGTTTTTGTGCATGTATTTTCCATTGAACCTATGGCAAGTAATTCGGGAAATACTGTTACCTTTTAGTCGATGAATGTTAATTTGTTGCATGATTATTTATTCATAAGAATGTGTTGGCATATTTATTGGGCCAGAATTGACTTCTTTGTTTTACATTTAGTCAAGTTTTGACTAAATGTTAAAACATAGACGGGCAATTGAGACGAATGTGGATAGTGGTGGTGGTGGAGGTGTGTGTGTGTTTGTGTGGAGCGATTCAGGGAACTTTACATGAGAGTTTCTGAATATAAAATCCCCAGAAATTGTTTAAATGATTTTGATAAATGTCTTTGATAACGTTATATCCGGCTTTTTCTAAAAGTTGAGTCGGGACTGTCACATCCTCTTTTTCTCGATCAAATTTTGTTGACATTTTGGGTGAGGAATCTTTGAGGGCCCCAAATGGGGGGGGGGGGGGGGGGGAGTATCATCACGATCACAGGAAGGGAAATTAATTTTAGCTTTCACGATCACAGTTACCTTGATTTTTGTTTTCACGATCACAAACACCAGTGGCAAATCACGGTCACGGTAAAAGTTGCAGGTACAGAAAGCACGTGTCAAAGTAAACAACCACACAGTAATTCGCTCCTCTGGATCTATTGTTTATTCAACACAAAGTGACAACTGTTGCACTTTTTTATTATTATTTTTTTAATTCTCTTTCATACACACATAGAAACACATATCATGATTTGTAATCAGTAACAAGAATGTTGTTTTCATTGTTTTTTCTCCCGCTCTCTCTCTCTCATACAGACACTCACAGGAATATACACTCAGGGGCGGAGCAGTTAAGCCAGAGGGGGGGGGGGGGGGGGTTACAACCAGGGGTCCAGGGCAAGGCCCCAGAAGCTGAAGAGATTTAGCTATTTTATGAACAATTTATGGCTTATCCTTGATTTTAAACATGATGAACTGGTGTCAGCAGCCACTCATTATTTCTTTTAAACTTAAAGTTATTATTATTATTTTTTTTAATTATTGTTTTGACAGCCTGGGGGGGGGGGGGGGGTTCCGGAACCCCTGTAACCCCCCCCTCCCCCTAATCCGCCCCTGCACTCATGTGGAGAAAAGTGCAGTGCACACACATTTTTTGGGTATCTCTTATTTCCCCCATAGGAGCCTTGTAAGTGTACAAGAGGAGATACAGTACGAATAGCCAGTGCGTTGAGCAGAGAAAGTAGGTCATTTTAAGCTGAAAACTTTTGTGCAGCCAAATTGGGGTTTTACTCTATTCCTTGGCAAAACTCCGGTACCGAGCGAGTTAATTACTTTCACATGTGTTGCTGAGGCGAGCGTGGCTGGCCCACTGTGGGCTGGCCCTGGGAAGCCGACTGACCACAGAGGGGCCTTTGTTCTAGCCCCCTCTCCCCTCCCGCAACTTGACTTTACCCCCCCATGTAGCTGTAGCAGAGACTATAGAGTCTCTGGCTGTAGGAAATGATTCGACTTGAAGATTATAGGCCCATTGCAGAAACTCAAGTTAACAACAGCATTTCTACTCGGCGCGCGCGGTATGAGAATCACGGGTCGTAACTCTCTGGAATTGGTCATCCGCCGCCATGTTGGATGCCTTGCACGATCTCTGACAGTGCTTGAGCGTTGGGTGGCGACTCGACAAAAATGAAAATGACACGTTGTGTGGCCAAAAACTGCAGTCAGCAGGCACACTTTAGGATCCCTAAAGTTGTTTACCATCAGGGTGACAACTGGAAGGAAGTTACTGAGCGGAGAAGACGATTATAACTGGTTATTTTTTGCTGTGTGCAGTGCGCTAATCAACAATTGTCCATCGGTTGTGCCTTTAGAGTGAACACTGTGATAGGATTCTTTGAAAATTATACTTTGCAGTAGTTACCTGAGCTGCATTGTACCTCATTTGCCTGTCTTGAGAGCTTTATCTTGTGAATTTTGGTGCACTGTCTGCATGGTAATTTGAGATAAAGAATAAATAAATGAATATAATAATGTATTCTTGCTTTACTTTTTATGTTGTGCTGTTGTGTTAAAAAGGCAGATCCCCTTTGGACTCATGCATGCACAGTTTTCTTCATTTTGTCTGCATACACAGTGAAATACGCAAAAAGAACAAGAGTGCAATGAAGAAAACTAACAAAGACGGCATCCAATATGGCGGCGCGAAGAGAGTATGAGCGGAGTTGTGCCCCTTCGGGCTAAAGCTAGCCGATCCATTTGATAACGTCACGCCGAGTAAGAAGAATGAATTGGACCTATAGGATCTTCTTTGCCCTACCTTTTCTTGTAATGTTTTAATCACATCGTTTTTGGATACAACACATAAAGTCCCTTTGTGTTTTAGGACCATCTTTGTTAAGTTTTACGGTCAGTTTTTATGAAGGTTTAGTGAAGAGGGGCGTGCTCTTCTTACCCTCTCTTTCGTTTTTTCCACCCCCTTCTTTAGTTTGTTGATTATTAGGCTTGACGTTTCCTTCTGCTATACTCACAAACGCATACCCCCTCTCCCTCTCTCTCTCTCTCTCTCTGGAAGAAGATACGAAAATGCCGGTCGTTGGACTACCATTGACAGTGGCAGTGACAGTGTAAGAACAGAGAGCGATACAGCGGGACCTGTCGAACATCAGTTGTCTCTGCTGAAGCTGAGAGGTATGCCTTACAAAGACAAAGGGACTACAACCTGGAGGTAGTAAAATCACTCGCTTCAGAACTGACCCTCAACCCCACGACGCGAAAAAAACTGAAGTCTGTGCAAGATAAAACAAGGAACACCTTTCTGACCAGAGTGGTCTTTCTTTATTTATTTGGTGTTTTACGTCGTTTTCAACCACGAAGGTTATATCGCGACGGAGGAAGGGGGGAGATGGGATAGATGGGATAGAGCCACTTGTTAAGTGTTTCTTGTTCACAAAAGCACTAATCAAAAAATTGCTCCAGGGGCTTGCAACGTAGTACAATATATGACCTTACTGGGAGAATGCAAGTTTCCAGTACAAAGGACTAATAAACATTTCTTACATACTGCTTGACTAAAATCTTTACAAACATTGACTATATTCTATACAAGAACCACTTAACAAGGGTAAAAAGTAAAGAATTTTATGGGTGAGAAAAGGAAAGTAAAAGGACTTTGGGGAGGCAGAAATAGAGAAGAAACAAGAAAAAGATCCTAATTAGGTTCACGGCATCGAGAGTGATGCGACCTTCTCTCAGAAGTTAGTAGAGAAGGCTCCCCCATCCACCACCCGGGGGACGCGCCTCTACGCCAATTAGGGGGCGCGAGGTTCATCTAAACAGTTGATCGCAAAATCTGATGATTTCATGTTCACCTACGACTGTACTAAAGCTAAAACACTGTCCTGGGCGTTTCTCAGGGACAAAGCAGACATGATGTGGGGTGTCGGACCAAACTAAAAGACTGACATTCATTGAAGAGACCAAAGATGTGCGACGAACCCACTACCGACGCGAGATAGACCATGTGACCAAGGACTTGCATGTACTGGTCAATCTTCTCAGGGTTTACTTTTACAGTTGAACTTTCGTGTGTGAAAGACTGTATCGGTAACACATGCGTCTGACATTGGACATACCATGTCAGTCAATTACGGGTGTACGTGTACGCGATCGATCTCGATATGCGCGATGAGTATTGTACTATGCCAACGCCGCCCATACCCCCGGTTCACCCCCTACCCCCCTTGGTCATGGAAAAATGACCTAACCAGTAAACCATTTGAGTCTTGAGTCTTGAGTCTCTCTCTCTCTCTCTCTCCTCTCTCTCTCTCTCTCTCTCTCTCTATTTTATTTCGCCATTCTTTTCCTCGATATTCCTTGTATTCATATATTCAATACATGTATCAATTTAATCAGTAGAATGTAGGCGCTATGTTAATCATATATGTGGCTAATGCGAATGTATAAAGACGGATGAAACCGGTGTGTGCCGACGTTTTTGTTATGGCAAGGACCGTTGTTGCTTTGAGCACGCAGCGTTTTTGTGGGGTTTTTATGGGCATGGATTTGCCGTTTGATACGAACGTCTAGCGTACGTTTTGTGTATTAAAGAAGAAGTATTTGTGTGTGCAACATAATTGCTCAGTCTTTAAGAGACAGAGTGTAATTGGAAGTTTTGCAGTTCGTCGGCGTTTTTGTCTACCTACAAGTGTTTGGTATCTACAGATACGTTGTAAGGTTTGTCCTTTAATGACATGTTTGTACAGTCCAACTCGCTTAAGACGAATCACTGGGGATCGGAAAAAAAGTTCGTCTTAACCAAAATTCGTATTAAGAAAATTGATCGATTATTTTTTTATTTTATTTTTTTTTTAAGTCTTGTACATTTTATGGTGTTTCAATTTGTTTCTTTCGCAACTTTCATGCTGCTTCACGTTTAGACAATAAAGTGACATATTCAGGTACATGTTCATGTGTGTCTCATGTTGAGTGATGATTGTTGAGTTTGAGTGAGAGTGAGCACACAGATGTTTCATCCAGTTGTTACGTTTTTGGTCACACACACGCGCACACACTGACACTGTCCACATTCGCGGTGTTCCTATCATTTGTCCGGAATCACTTACCTTGGCGACGGGTAGCAAACCTTGGCCAATTTAGTTTTTGTTTTGTTTTGTTGCAACATGATGTTCAAATCCAAATCGAAAGCACTGACTGACTGATAAACTATCGCGAACCGGCGAACGCAAACGTTGAGAGTGTGGTTTCCCTTGTCCAAGGGAAACCACTCTGGCATCTATATTTTTTGGAAATGGCTTCCGTTCGATGTTTCGTTTTTGGTATTCGCGAAGGAAATAAACGTCAGTCAGTCATTCATGTTCAGTGTCTGAGCTATCAATCACTTTGATTCTAAATTTGAAATTGTTTTGTGAGTACAGTGTAATCAGTTTAACTTTATTCAGTGATCGGTTGAGCAATGGTTCAAGCAGTCGACGCAAGGGAAGACTTTGACACACGTGTATTCAAACTTCTCAAATTCCCATGATATGTCGATCTCGGGACGAGTTTAAAGATTTCGTCATAAGCGTGAGTAAATTACAGACATTATGCATGCTTGGGAATCCAAAAAGTGCTCGTTATAAGCGTAAATTCGTTATAAAGAATTCGTTTTAAGCATTTTTTTTAAGCATGAAAAAAGAGGTATTCAGTTGGGAACTTAAAACTAATTCGTTATAAGTCAAAATTCGTAACTAGCGTGTTCGTTTTAAGTGGGTTCGACTGTACATGGTTTTTCATAGCTTTTGTGTATATTTGAGGAATTTAACTTCAGTTTGTAAGGAGGCTGGCAGCCGGCTCGGAGCCCTCCACCTCCCCTCCCTTTTGCTCCCACGCTGCCAGAGCGAGATTCTCATTGGTCCTGCTAGGGTGACGTGGGAGGAAGCCCCGTTAGCTATAAAAGCCAGAGTCCTCATGAGGTCGGGAGACGTATGAGAGAGCAGGGTGCCTAGTAAGTGCCCGAAGCATGCGTCTCTTCTGTTTTAGAGTCAGGGTCATCAAAACTACCACTTGGAGAGATACACTGAGTTGGGCAAAAGGTGCGATAACCTATGCCATCTGCTTGGTACCTCTCCCTGGGGATACATTAAACTGGGTACAAGGTGCTCGAGCCTAGGCCTATGTTTGATGTCTCTCCAGAGTTGCGTGTGGTTTTCGATATGCAGCTGCAGTCCCACTCGGTTTCCACAAGGCTAATTAGAGTAGTGCGCGCTACTCTAAGGTTACCAACAAGCAGTGATCGAGCGGCGTCGCTCGATTTTGTCCAGGCCCCGAACCCCTGCCCGATTTTTCCTGCAGATTAGGACTTAGGTTTTGTTTTTGGAGAGTAAGTTAGGTTGCCAGGGTACCTACGGGTCATGCCCGATTTTTCAGAAGTTTAAGGATTTAGATTTTATTTGTTAGTATAGAAGAAGAGACTGTGTTTAAAGCCAACCTAGATTCTTTATAGATATATTTTCTATGGAAGAACCCACGTATGTTTTTTTGACTTGTTTTGTCTGAATACAATTTGAAATCCTATTATACTCTTGTTGATTTTGCCTTTTGTTCGTCTGGTGCGTGTGGTCTGAATGCCATCCTGACAAAGAAATGTCCTTTAAAACCGCACGCGCAGTAACACCTTAGACACACAGTTAATATTCCCGTGAAGCTACCACCGCTCGGCTTTACACTCATACACATTCAACTCCCACACCCTCACTCACACACATGAATATATACTTGCACAATTTCACATTTCCAGAGCTAAATCTTTCAAACCCATTTTCTCAAAAACTATTGTGTGGATTGAAATTAAAGTACATGTATGTGTGATGGTAGAGTCTATAATTCTGACTGAAGGTCAGTCTAGGAATCATGAAGGTGGGTGAAGGAATATACACTCATACACATTCAACTCCCACACCCTCACTCACACACATGAATATATACTTGCACAATTTCACATTTCCAGAGCTAAATCTTTTAAACCCATTTTCTCAAAAACTATTGGGTGGATTGAAATTAAAGTACATGTATGTGTGATGGTAGAGTCTATAATAACAAAATCCCCAACGAACATGACTTTGGTCGACTTTGACATGAGGATCAAGTGACCCAAACTGGCACGTCTCCCCGCCATAGTTCCTGAATTTAAACCATTGTTCATAAGTTTACAGGCGCTAAAATAAATCCAAGCTTAATGCAAAGAAGCGACAATTAGAATCTATGCCAAGCGTGTCCACGTTGCTGGGATGAAAAACACATTTCTAGTTTCGGTTTTGGCTACACGCAGACTCGATCAGACTCGAGCCAGTCGAGGTCACACTGAGCGAGTGACAGCCGGACGTGGCAATGTCAATGATCTCAATCAAACTCAAAGATCTTGAACAAATTTCAAGAGCTTTGCCTACATTCAGAACAGTCATAGAGCAACATAGACAGGGCCGGACTAGGGGGGGGTTACAGGGGTTGCGCAACCCCCCCACCCCCCTGGCTTAAGCATGTACCTCCCAAACGCATTTTTTGTGGGGGAGGGAGGGGGGGGGGGTTGCATCTGGATCATCATGAAATCCGAGGAGAAATCGTACTTCTCACCCCCTTTCGAAAGACATTTTTCTTCAACGATTTTTGTGATGAAAAGTATGAGTCCTTACAATCTCAATTCTTCTTCATTGCCTATACAGCTTGCTGTCGAATTTACCTTTTTCGTTCAAGGAGAGGCTTCCTTTCCCTCCAGAAACATAAAAAAACGTTCAGCTTCAAGGGGCTTTGCCCCCTTGCAACCCCCACCAAGGGGGCTTTGCCCCCTGGACCCCCACCAAGGGGCTTCGCCCCCTTGACCCACATCTGTAACCCCACCCAACCCCCCTAGTACTTACCTAGTCCGGCCCTGATAGATCAACATACCTTGACATTTCGTCTTCGGAAAGACGAACCTGTAGCCTGACCTTTCCACCAAGGAAGGCATTCTCGCCGCCTGCTTTGAATCCACAAAAGATAACAGATGTTCGATGACAGAACCGCTGCACGCCATTTTTGATCTTCGAATTCGAATTTGACTGAATGCACTCAAAACTTTAGCACGAAGCCCTTCCATTGGATGAAGTTTGGCAGACTTTTGCAATTCGCCTTCTGATTGGATGTCTTTTTTGTGTGATTGGTTCTCTTAAAGGGAAGCAATCGCTGTCAAAATCATATTTCTGAATGTGTTGTTGCTTCCCTTCAATCGGAATTAGCTCCTTGACGAATAGAGGATCATACTCATAGAGTGATACAGCTGTGAAAAATGTACGTTGAAAATAAAATGCTTTGCAATAATGCCCATCACGATCACGAAAACAAATGACAATCACGATCACGAGACTTGATTTTTTTGTCATCACGGATCACGGGCAAAGTCCCATCACGATCACAGAAATGGAAATTTCGGCAATCACGGTCACAGAAAGGTCAAAAAACACCAATCACGATCACGATTTTAAACCCTTTGGGGCCCTCAATTCTTTGAGGAAGCCCAGACTATGGGATTGCATTTCAGCTTGGTAACTTAAAAATTAATAAATGAGTTTGGTCATTAACAATCTCAAAATTGTAATTAGAATTAAAATTTGAGTAATCTACCCAAATATTATTTTATCTTCATTTCTCGTATTATCTCCTGAATCCAAAAATATATAGATATACCATGTTTACTGTGAACATTTACTTAAAATCAAGGAAAATATGTAATTTAGGACCGGCACGGTTGGCCTAGTGGTAAGGCGTCCGCCCGGTGATCGGGAGGTCGTGGGTTCGAACCCCGGCCGGGTCATACCGAAGACTTTAAAATTGGCAATCTAGTGGCTGCTCCGCCTGGCGTCTGGCATTATGGGGTTAGTGCTAGGACTGGTTGGTCCGGTGTCAGAATAATGTGACTGGGTGAGACATGAAGCCTGTGCTGCGACTTCTGTCTTGTGTGTGGCGCACGTTATATGTCAAAGCAGCACCGCCCTGATATGGCCCTTTGTGGTCGGCTGGGCGTTAAGCAAACAAACAAACAAACAAATGTAATTTAGGCAAAATCATGATTACATTGAAGTTCATGGGTTGAATAAGGTAACAACTAACATTTCGTGTGAAATTCTGTCTGACACGAAAGAGTGAGTTGATACATGGACTGAAGATCCCATGATCCTGTGCAGGAACTTAACTATAAAACATGTGGCACCAGAGACAGAACAACACACACAAACTTGAGGACATAATTCCTTCCTTATTGTTGCAGTTTGAAAAAGTATGGTATTCTGTTGGTGTTTCAGATGAAAGAAATATAACCGCTGAAAGCAGCGTTAATGATACATTGACAAACTGTTACAACAAAGACTGTCAACTGGTTGGTGTTGGATGTTACACCAGTCACAGTGAAGGTAGCCACAGAATAATGACTTCTACAGATATCTTTCAAACCTATTTTTATAATGGACTTAGAGAATACATTGAACATAAGTGTCAAACTTTTACGTACATTTAATTTTGATGTCTATACATTTCAAGTCTTCACTGTGTCTTGTGAAACATCCGACAGTACGCAGTACATACACATTCCACTAGAAATCACACAAAGACAAAATACTAGTGTTAACAACAAGAGTTTTCTTTAATAAACAACAAACAAACATCAGTATTCACATTGCTAACAGTAACATGATTTCTTACTAAATTGGATTATCGTGCAAACCAAACCACATACATACCCTTCAAAAAAAGTTAAGGACCACTTTTTCAAACGCATGCCATACAGAAATGACAAGGTTAAATGATTTCATTTTTTTCTGTATTGTTTTATTGAAGAACTGAGGACTGTCTCCAAAAAGTGTGACGTCAAACATGCCAGCAAAAACAACGCTAGAGCTTGTTACTCTAGACAACCCTCTTATTTCAAATTTACAACAGTAGTACTTGTATTTATGTCAACAAAGAACTGCAAAATCTTCAGACAGCGATCACTAGTTAATCTCCCACTAATCGGTAGTGAGATGCCCTACGACGTAAGGTGATATCTCCCCAGACCATCACAGATCCCCCATCAAACGATTTCGTTCTAGAATAGCGCCATCTGCAAAGCGCTCTTTGTGAGCTTCCAGACTCTGATGCGTCTATCAGCAGGATCCAAGAAGAGGCGGGACCCATCTGTAAAAGAGAACTGAGCCCTACGATGACGTAAGCACAACAAGATACAAGAAATGTTATTGTCCTCATCAATACAAGGAAATGTGGCATGTGTGTGGCAAGACATAATACACTGATACAAAGACATTTACAAAACACAACTGAAGTTCAATATTAGCACACCCTTACGCAAACATACCCACTACTTCAGACTCACAGGCTACATGTGCCCCTCGGACGTACACAACCCACAATTCACCCAGCCCTACTGGTTACACTTCTCAGAGCCTACCTTCAGACTTGAAATTTGATCGCTGTTGTATCACATTTACCTATCATTACATGCTGCTTCTCTTGCAAAACTTGTAAGCACTACTACTATTTTGCAGCTGATACTGGTAAAACGTTATTACTCTATTATTGTATTGAAACATTTTTGTACATAATGCACTGGGAACATTTTTTAACATAATGTCTCACGGTTCTTGACATGTTATTGATGCAAATTGTACTGTAGTTAACTTCTATTTCACCTCAATGGGCGAGGGTGGGATGAAAAAAAAGAGCATTTTAGCATTTCTTATTCTGTTACAGTGTTAAGATAAAGATCAATTCAATTCAATTCAATGCAATGCAATTCTACCCCCCGCGGGTTAGGGGGAGTCCCATATTGGTTGGAACGAGAAAGAATTTACCCGATGCTACCCAGCATGTCGTAAGAGGCGACTAACGGTTCTGTTTCTCCTTTTACCCTTGTTCAGTGTTTCTTGCATAGAATATAGTCAATGTGTGTAAAGATTTTAGTCAAGCAGTATGTAAGAAATGTTAAGTCCTTTGTACTGGAAACTTGCATTCTCCCAGTAAGGTCATATATTGTACTACGCTGCAAGCCCCTGGAGCAATTTTTTGATTAGTGCTTTTGTGAACAAGAAACAATTAACAAGTGGCTCTATCCCATCTCCCCCCTTTCCCTTATCCCATCTCCCCCTTTCCCTGTCGCGATATAACCTTGAATGGTTGAAAACGACGTTAAACACCAAATAAATAAAGAAAATGCAATTTCCTCTCCCTCATTCTCATAAATCAGACTCAAACCATCCGTTGTCAGGCTACTGACTGGATTGGAGATACTCTTATGTCGCCTAGCGCCATGTAACTGATGAAACCATTCATAGCACCGATGCCGTGATTGTGCAGATCTAGCTCTGCGGTTTTGGACGACCCCATTTCACTGCTGTACAGCAAACATCGTCCCCAAATACCTGGGTTTTTTTCTCTCTAAAAATCACGCTGGAGGTTGCATTTAATGTAATAACCTCCTGCAGAGTGTGTGTGTTTTACTGTCTTGCTCTACAGTGTGTGTGTGGTTCTGCTGAGTGTTTGTGTTATACTGCCTTGCTCTGCTGAGTGTGTGTGTGTGTCACGTTTCGCTATATCACTTGAGGTGATTATGAAACGGTTAGTTACTTCTAACTAACTAACCACACCACGATCCACTCTCGCAGTCATACAATTTAATAGAAACAACAAAAGTATAAGTTTCAGACGCCTGTTTATGTAATAACTCGCCACCTCCCTCGAGACTTCACTCCCAAAATGTTCTTTTAACCAATGGTCACTGACAAAATGCCAGTTAGAATATAGAAAATTATAGTAACACGCTGATCCCGTGTAAAGTTAGGAAGATATAGCTGATCTGCCCAAAAGTGCTAGTTAATGCAGGTGTCACACACCCCACGTTGTCACTACTCGAATATAATCACAAATAGCAAAGATGACAACGGTGGTCAACGGGGTGCAAAGACATGGTGCACTTAGCTTTGTTTTGCCACTGGGTGGACGGCCTGTAATTTGTTCATAGTCTCCACAACTGCTCCGTAGAATGTAGTGCCGGCTGGCGTTGTTACGAAGCAGGGAAAAGTGGAGACATCAGGCGCCGCACCCAGTCGCTGGTTAGCTGGTTAGCCGGTTTGCTGGTTAGCCGGTTAGCTGGTTACGTCAGATGACCCCGGTTACAGCGTCTGCAGCTAACAGTGTCCCGCAGATAGGCAGCCAAACAGAAGATAGAAAGGCTGCAACAGAAAGCACCGGTGCACTAAACATGCCAGCTACCCCTCAACCTCCACCTTTAAACATGTCATCTTTACATATCTCATCGAGCACGTGGGCCTGCACAAACGGACTTTTTACAACAACAAATCAGCCATTTTCCGTCCTTCTCTCCATATCTGCAAAAACCATATGCAGATTAATATTTTAGCGTCACAAAGAGCAAATTATGCGCTAACCTGGAAAGAACAACAGAGAGTATTTCATTCCACAAACACAGACTCGTCAACAGCGTTAAATAATGATTTATTACCTCAAAAAGCCTATGAATGTAGCACTCTCATGGAAGCAAAAACCGCTTCCTCCCTGGAATGGCCTCTGTTCGTCAACAGTGACACACCATCCAACCTCTTGCCGAATACTTTATGCGGTGAAGAACCATCCCCGCACGGCGAAGAGAAATTGACGACTCGTCCTCAGCAAACATGTAACAGCGAAAAGGTGGTATCTCGTTGAAGTTCCATTAGAGCCCTAACTGTGCTAGCAGAACGGCACGTAGATAGAAGTGAAACATCTAGTCGTGATGAAAACCATCATACTCTAAGGACGCAGACACCGACCCTTCTCCTCTTGCCGCTGATTGTCAAGTGTCCAGTTATCATGTCTCAGACAGACAACCTTGACGAAAACACGTGACTAACCTTGTCACATATCAAGTTCAGCTATCGACAATTCTGCCTCGACAGCAGAAATCACCCCGTCAGTGAAATCCGTGCGACACAATATCCGTCTTTGTCCTGCGCTGTCAGCAAAACTCTGCCGTAGCCCAGACTCACGCACAGGCGCTTTCTATCATAATTGACCAAGAGAAGGCACCCCACCGAGTGACACTTTCTTGATCCATGTCACTAGATCGTGACAGTGTCACCAACTTAGTTGCTCTGCAGAGTGTGTGTGAGTGTAATACTGCCTTGCTCTGCTGAGTGTGTGTTTGTGTTCATTACGGTCTGTCTGTCTGTATATTCTTTTGTCTGTCACTCTGTCCCTCAAGGGTAAGGGGGTGTCCTTAACCTCTCCTTTGTTGTCTCGGTCTGTCTCTGTCTCTGTCTCTGTCGCTCTTTCTGACACTCTCCCTCTCAGCGGAGATCAAAGCCAGTGAAAAAAACCACATCTCTGAAGCAGTTTTAGCTTGTGCCTCCATATGACTGCTGTACAACAACCAAACCTCATCTGACTGTTGTTTGGGAAACAGTCCCCAATTCACTGCTGTACACCATTTACGTATCATTACATACTGTATCTCTTGCAAAACTTGTGAAGCACTACTACTATTTTACAGCTGATACTGTTAAAATGTTAATACTCTATGATTGTATTGAAACATTATTGTACACAATGCACTGGGAACATTTTCAAACATAATGTGGTTAACTTCTATTTCACCTCAATGGGCAAGGGCGGGATGGAAAAAAAGAGCATTTTAGCATTTCTTATTCTGTTACAGTGTTAAGATAAATATCAATTCAATTCAATTCAATACAATTCTCACTCCCTCATTCTCATAAATCAGACTCAAACCATCCGTTGTCAGGGTCGTGAATGCTACTGACTGGATTGGAGATACTCTTATGTCGCCTAGCGCCATGTATCTGATTAAACCATTCATAGCACCGATGCCGTGATAGTGCAGAGCTGCTCTGCGGTTTCGGACGACCCCATTTCACTGCTGTACAGCAAACATCGTCCCCAAATACCGCTTTTTTTCTTCTAAAAATCACGCTGGAGGTTGCATTTTATGTAAAAAAAACCTCCTGCAGAGTGTGTGTGTTTTACTGCCTTGCTCTACAGTGTGTGTGTGTGGTTCTGCTGAGTGTTTGTGTTATACTGCCTTGCTCTGCTGAGTGTGTGTGTCACCGACTTAGTTGCTCTGCAGAGTGTGTGTGTATAATACTGCCTTGCTCTGCTGAGTTTGTGTGTTATACCGCTTTGCTCTGCTGAGTGTATGTGTTTGTGTTCATTACGGTCTGTCTGTCTGTATATTCTTTTGTCTGTCCGTCAGTCACTCAAGGGTAAGGGGGTGTCCTAACCTCTCCTTTGTTGTCTCGGTCTGTCTCTCTGTCTCTGTCTATCTGTCTCTGTCGCTTTTTCTGACTCTCTCCCTCTCAGCGGAGATCAAAGCCAGTGGAAAAAAACACCGTCATCTCTGAAGCAGTTTTAGCTTGTGCCTCCAAATGACTGCTGTACAACAACCAGACCCCATCTGACTGCTGTTTGGGAAACAGTCCCCAATTCACTGCTGTACACCATTTACGTATCATTACATGCTGTTTCTCTTGCAAAACTTGTAAAGCACTACTACTATTTTGCAGCTGATACTGGTAAAATGTTAATACACTATGATTGTATTGAAACATTATGGTACATAATGCACTGGGAACATTTTCAAACATAATGTGGTTAACTTCTATTTCACCTCAATGGGCAAGGGCGGGATGGAAAAAAAAGAGCATTTTAGCATTTCTTATTCTGTTACAGTGTTAAGATAAAGATCAATTCAATTTAATGTAATTCAATTCAATTCAATACAATACAATTCTCTCTCCCTCATTCTCATAAATCAGACTCAAACCATCGGTTGTCAGGGCCGTGAATGCTACTGACTGGATTGGAGATACTAATATGTCGCCTATGTTTGAGTTACGTTCACTCACAATGAATCCCAAGGCGTTGTTAACGGGAACGTATGTTTATTTTAACTCTTGTAAGCTTTTAACAACATGAACTAACTCCAGAACTGAACAAGAAGATGGCGACTGCCCACAGTGGTGCGCGATCACGTGACCCTTACTTTCGCGCCATATGACGACCACAGGACGTCATCACAAAATGACGTAATATCATAACATCTCCCTTCCTTTGAGATTGGTTATTAAAATGGACATTTCCAACTTTTTAAAATGTACTGAAACGAAAATTAGGGAGATCCAAACAAAATGTCTTCACGAGCGTTTCTGGACTGTCCCTCACCTCTGGAATGTCTTGTTAACTCGAACTGATATTTTTACTTCTTTCATCCATTGTCAATTCTTTCACTCATTCTCACTAACTTTGTAAACAATGTTCCTTTAAACAGTATTTTATTCGTAAACAGACACATGATAATGTAACATCATCATTAAGAAGGAGCACAACAAGTTTAAAACTTATGGTAAGTGCTCACATAAACATTCCTGAAATTTCATGGCGGATTATGATCAATGCGACACATTTTTGAAAAATGAGATGAGACAAAAAAAATAAGCTACTCACAAAAGGTTAAGGATCACTTGCACACAAATTCATAACTTTCCAAATAAGAAAGCCAATGCGTTGGTATTTGGCAAACGTTTAATTCAATGCTTTAGTGATAACGATACAACATTTCCTTCAATTTAGAGCAATCGTTTGGTCTGTACATTTTATCAAAGTGTGTACGTATCGAAATTTAATTTAACAGAGTCGTTAAAATCACAAGACATAGCATTCAGATGCTCCCAAAAGTTCAGTAATGCGTGTAACCGCCCTGGCTGTTCTGCCACTCGACGCAGCGAGTCCTCCTTGAGTTGACCAGAGTGGTGAAGATCCTCTGCGGAAGCGCCTGCCACTTAGCCTGCAGCATATGGTAGAGGTGCTGGACTTCCCTGGGAGGGGACTGCATGCTGGCCACTAAATTCTGTTGACCCCAGACTGCTGCAGGAAGTCGTTGACCACCCTTGCCCTGTGGGGGCGAGCGTTGTCATCCTGGTAGACAGCCTGCGGTCCCATCTGCTGCAGTGTAGGCACAGCCAACGGTCGAAGGATCTCATCCCGGTATCGGAGGCCAGTCAGGTTACCCTGTACATGAAACAAGGGTGTTCTGTGGCGAAGGCTGAAGGCCCCCCAGACCATTACAGAACCTCCACCAAAGGCCACCTTTTCTTGGACAGTGGCGTCAGTGTAGCGTTCCCCTTGGCGCCTCCAGACCCTCAGTCGGTCGTCGTTATGGTTCAGGGTGAATCGTGATTCATCACTGAACAGGACCTGGGACCATTGCTGACGTGTCCACCTCACGTGACGTCTGCAGAAGGCGCGGCGTGTTGCCCTATGGGCTGGAGTTAAGCGTGGCCGTACAGCTGGGCGACGAGAACGGACGTTAAACCCATGAAGGCGATTCCGTATGGTCTGCTGGCTGATGCTGGAGTTAGTAGCCACCCTCAGCTGCCTTCGAATAATGATGTAAGAGGCTGTTCTTGTTTGCAAGGTTAGTCGTTCAATGAGACGATCTTCATGTGGAGTTGTCTTCTTTGGTCGCCCAGGTCTGCGTCTTTCCTGGACCCTCCCAGTGGCTGTGAAACGTTGAATCAGTCTGACAATGACCGAGATGGACACGTGAAGTCGCCTGGCCACTTCTTGCTTGGGGACACCATCTTGGAACCATGCAACAGCTCGTCCCCTCTCAAACTCGTTCAATTTTCGTCGTTAGGCATTGTCAGATAATGCCTAATACTGGTGGTATGTCTTCTCAAAAAGCCAAGCAAGTGACAGCATCTCACACATAAACAGCAGTGCTTGCCCGTGCATAATGGTTTTTCCATGTGGCTATTGCAATGTGTTCGGGCTGAACGGTCCAATACAAGGTCCTTTTTCGCAAGTTTCCGATTTTTTCTTTTGCTGCCAAGCTCAGTAGTAGAGAATCCCGTGCAATGTTCCCACTAACACAACATCGCCCACTTACAGCTGAACAAGAATTCATAACAATTTGGTTTGACTGAGAAATAAATAACAGTAGCGAACTGATTTTATTGAGCACCTGTTTTCTCATAGTGATCCTTAACTTGTTGTGAGTAGTGTATATATATTAAATTTTTTTTTTTTTAAATTAAAAAAAAATTAAAAAAAAAGAAAAAAAAAGAAAAGGAGAAAAACAGCAAGGAAAACTTAGTTTGAATTATTGAACACAATCTGTGTCAATACCGAAAACGAAAACAAATACAAAACGAGAACGAAAGACACAACAAAATATCAAAAAAAAGATGGGCCCCAAGTAATATATTTAGAAAAACCCACACCAACATCGAACTAAGGTGTCCCAAAGCGGTTTGATTTCTCAATATAGCTTTGGACAACAACAAAAATAGCACTATTTTCAAATATGGAAATGTTTGAATCACCTGTCAGGAGTGTGTCAATATTAACAAATTCTGGAGCTAATGTACCGATTGTTGCGGTTCTTGCATCTTTAAACAGGGGACATGATAGCAAATAGTGATGAACAGTTTCAGCAAAATAACCACAAGAACATTCCGGGTTGTTTACTAGGTGGCGATTAAACATATCATATTGTAAATCACTCATTCCAAGTCTTAACCTGCAATGCAAAACTTCAGTTTTGCGATTTGGGGAATAGTAATATGGTGGAATTGAAATATCAAAAGCTGTGAAATGTCGCTTGAACAGACCAACAGAATCACATTGTTGTATCACCATGTTAAACCAAAGAGCTCAGCGAGCACATATCAAGAAGAAAAACAGCTTGCTGACAGATTTGACCATTACGAATCAAAGCTTTCTAATAAGATTATGCAAACGATTTATATCAATTTTAAAATTGGAAAACAAACTTTGATTTGCAAAAGACATATATATCTTCTAGCACACTAATTAAATCAACACTTAACCGATTTCACTTCTTGTGAACATTTCCTATTTCAAGCTCTCATAACCATGATCTACACCGAACTTGTTTCGTGCTCTTTGCACAAATAGCCTACAACAAGTTCTCATGATCAATTTACACCGAGCTTGTCATGTGTATGCATGTCACGAAATAACAGCTTTTAACTTTAAACTTTTGAAACTCAACTTGCAAACTTGAATTTAGCCCGTATCTTCTCTGAAACGAAGAGGCTTACTGGCTGTGTACCCGTGCGATGCTCGTATGGAATGGTATTGGGAGACGACCCCGTGATGTTCCGTGAATCGATGTCCTGTGAATCATGAGAATCCGTGATGTCGGGAACAGCTGCTGGAGTACCGCCGGAATCGCTAATCCTGAGGGGCGTCGGCAGTTGTTGCAGATGTTTCCTGTTGCGTCTGAATACCCCGGATGGAGAGTTGACCAGATATGTGCGGTTTACCGGATCTGTGGCAACCACTGTCCCTTTCATGTCTTAAGTCCGTCTTCATCAGGACCGGGTCACCTGGTTTCAGCGGTGCAAGGGGAACAACCCCGTGTCTCCGGTCGTATTGCTGTTTGTAATTCTGTTTGTAGTCTGCATCTGCTTCTCTGAACATGCCATCGTTCACAGCCACCGGTCGCAGGTTCTCTGGTAGTACTGGCAGCTTAGTTTTCAACTGCCTTCCCATGAGTGCTTGTGCTGGGCTCACACCCGTACTAGAGTGTGCAGTAGCTCGGTAGTTGAGTAGAGCAACATCCAGTGATTCTTGCTGAAGAATCTTCTTTGCGATTTTCACACCGCTCTCTGCTTCCCCGTTCGCTTGTGGAAACGCTGGACTACTAGTTTGATGCTTAAAGTCAAACTCTTGTGCGAATTCTCGGAATTCTTTGCACTGGAATTGCGGTCCATTGTCTGAAATGATCATGTCCGGTATGCCGTATGTGGAAAATAGCCGACGGAACCGTTTGATGGTTGCTGCTGCGGTGGTCGAGAAAAGTTGCTGTATTTCCAACCATCGACTGTAATAGTAGATTACAATGAGATACTCTTTTTCTTCGAATGTGCAAAGGTCTGCTCCCAACTTTTGCCACGGACGTTCCGGCAATACAAGATTGATGGACGTAGAGGCTCACTCCTCTGTGACGGTCTATTTTCTCTGCATATTCCGCAAGAGTCCACAAGCTGTTTCAAGTCCAAGCTCAGTCCCGGCCACCACACAGTAGCTTGTGCGTCTTGTCTGCATTTGTGAAGTCCCTGGTGTGTTTCATGCAGTTGTTTCAACAACTCTTTCCGTTGACTCTCAGGAACGACAATTCTGCCGTTGTAGACCAACAAGCCATTTACAAGCGATAGTTCACCCTGCGCTTGTCTGTATCCCTGGAGCTTGGTAGGCGTTGAGTAAGGCCAACCATTCAGCACGTATCCGATGACTTGCTGAAGCTCTGGATCATGTACAGTGGCTGCTCTGAGTTTTCCTAGTCGATTTTCAGTGACTGGCCAACTCGATTCGATCGCGTCAACGTAAGCGGTCACAGCTTCGGCGTCTTTCTCGTCGTCGGCGGTGTGAGGAATTGGACTCCTGCTGAGTGCATCCGAAATGATTATCTCTTTCCCGGGTATGTGCACAACAGCTGCGTTGAATCGCATCATGCGGATCAAAAGTCTCTGACAACGTATCGGAGCTTTATCAATGTCCTTGTTTTTCATCAGTGGCACAAGAGGTTTATGATCTGTCTGTAGTTCAAACTGACTCAGTCCAATCAAGTATTTTGCAAACTTCTCACACGCCCACACAGACGCCAAGCATTCTTTCTCGATCTGAGCGTATCGACGTTCCGCGTCTGTGAGAGTTCTGGAAGCATAAGCAATCGGAATGAGCTGATCTCCGTTCCACTGCATGAGAATGGCTCCGAGACCATAACTAGACTACTGCTATCAGCGCTCACCACTGTCTTTCTCTCTGGACTGTAAAATCCCAAGGCTTGCGCTGAGGATATTTTCTTCTTCACTGCGTCAAACGCCTGTTGCTGATTTTCTCCCCAATGCCATTCAGTGTTGCCTTTCATCAGATCTGTAAGAGGTTTCATGAGCGTTGCCAGCCCTGACACAAATTTGGACAGATAGTTCAGCATACCACACACTGTGCGTAGTTCAGTCACTGATGACGGTGCGGGCATTTCAGTGATTGCCTTCACTTTCTCTGGATCTGGACGAAGACCCGACGCGCTGATAATGTGCCCAAAGTACTTCACCTCCTTCTTCTTGAAGAAACATTTGGACTTGTTCAGTTTCAAGCCGGATTCCTTTATCCGCTCAAGAACTGCGTTCAGCCTTTTGTCGTGTTCTTTCTCAGTCTTCCCGAACACGATTGTGTCGTCCATGATCGTGCTGCAGCCTTCTAGACCTTCAAGCGTCTCTTTCATCTTTTCTTGGAACACTTCCGGTCCAAGACTGATGCCCATGGGAACACGCTCAAAACAGAATCTCCCGAGAGGCGTCATAAACGTTGTCATGGTCATGCTGTCTTTGTGTAGAGGAATTTGGAAAAATCTAGAGGAAGCGTCCAGTGTCGAAAACACAGTGGCATCTGCCATCTTCTGCGCTATGTCATCCAAGTTGGGAATCATGCTGTTTGGTCGTTTGACAGCCATATTGAGGAATTTGAAATCCACTGTCACGAATTTTTCCGTTGGGCTTCACGACAGGAACCATGGTGGCGCACCACTCGGTTGGTTCTTTGACCTCACGAATGATGCCTGCTGCCTTCATTTGTTCCAACTCGTCCTTCACCTTCTTCTGGATGGGAAAAGTAACTCGGCGTGCAGTTGTCACACAGTACGGAGTAGCGTTCTCTCGTCTGATTTGCACTGGTTCTGTTTTCAAGAGTCCCGTAGCGCCGAACACGTTTTCGTACACTTCATCCAAACGTTTGATCAGTCCCATTTTCACAGCGGCGTTCCTACTCAGTAGGTTGCTTCCACTTAGGTTTCGAACAACGATAACTCGGAACTTGTACGACTTTTCTTTGTAGGAAATCTTTGCAAAGAACTCTCCTCTTGTCATCAACTTGCCAGCTGGAGACGTAAGATGAACGTTCGTATGGCGAAGTTGTGGCTTGACTTTCATTTTCTCAAAACTCTTCTCCTTCATGATGGTGATGTCAGCACCAGAGTCAATCTTGAACTTGATGTCTGTTCCTTTGATCTTCAAATCAACCATCCAAGCTTCTGTGTCATCTTCAATTTCAGCTGAATCTAGCGAGAATTCTTCTTCCTCTGACTCGGTCAAAACTGTTTCTTGCACAGACCTGCACTTATTCGCATAGTGTCCTTTTTTCATGCATTTTCTGCAAATTCGCCCTCTTGCTGGACATTCCGATTCTCGTCCGTGTTGTCTACCACACCTGTCGCATTCAGAAAAGTTCCGCTTGTCTCTTTCCTGACGAAATCTGCCTCGCCCACGGCTGCTTGATGACGCGTTCTTTTGATCAGAGTGGTGACTTAGCTCGTTCCGATTTCCTGCGTATGACGTATAACGCGTGGTTGACGTCATGTCCTCGTCTCGGTTCTGTCTGTGAGGCCTAGATCTAAATTCATCTCTCGCTTCATCAGACGATGCATTGAAGCCTTGCTGCTTCATCTGTTGTTTGATCTGCTCATGCTGTCTTGCAACCTCTATGGTTTTGCTAAGAGTGAGATCATGTGTTAACTGAAGTTTTTCTTTCAGTTTAACGTCTTTGAGTCCGACCACAAAACGATCCCGAAGTTGGTCATCTATGTCTGTGTACTGGCAATGTGCTACCAAAGATCTCAAAGAACGATAAAATTCTTCAACAGTTTCTGTTTCTTTCTGCTTTCTTTCTTGGAATTGCGTGCGTTCATGAATTATGTTTCTCTTTACAATGAAGTAGGCATCAAACTTACTGATCAACGTCTCGAAGTCTGTGTCCACTTCTTGTTCTTCCCTGGCATCCGTTCCTTCCCCTACAGTGTGAACTCGAAATTCCAGGTTCGACAGAATCTTCTCGGATTCGCGACCCATCACGTACAACAAAGTGTCCCGTTGAGTTTCACCACTTTTTTGATTTAGTTCTGATGCACTTCTGAAGCGTTTGAACTCTTGAATCCACTGGGGCCATTCCTCAGGTTTGAAAGAGAACTTCTCCGGCGGTTGTAATGTCGACATTCTTCTTCTTTTGGCACTTTTCGTTTACTTCTGACACCATGTTTGAGTTACGTTCACTCACAATGAATCCCAAGGCGTTGTTAACTGGAACGTATGTTTATTCTAACTCTTGTTAGCTTTTAACAACATGAAGTAACTCCAGAACTGAACAAGAAGATGGCGACTGCCCACAGTGGTGCGCGATCACGTGACCCTTACTTTCGCGCCATATGACGACCACAGGACGTCATCACAAAATGACATAATATCACAACAGCCTAGCGCCATGTATCTGATGAAACCATTCATAGCACCGATGCCGTGATTGTGCAGAGCTAGCTCTGCGGTTTTGGACGACCCCATTTCACTGCTGTACAGCAAACATCGTCCCCAAACACATGTTTGTTTCTAAAAATCCCACTGGAGGTTGCATTTTATGTAATAACCTCCTGAAATGAGTTTTCACACTTTAGAATGGCATTTAATGCTCATTGAAGTTTTAAGAAACTTTCTGACACCTAAAACATTCATAGCACCGATGACGTAATTGTAGCTCTGCACTTTGTGGCCACATACGTCCCCATTTCACTGCTGTACAGCAAACATCGTCCCCCAAAACCTGTTTTTCTAACAATCACGCTGGAGGTTGCATTTTATGTAATGTGAATGCCCCTGCTAAGGAGCCTTTTGTGTATTTTAGATTCTTTTTGTTTTGTTTGTGTTTTTGGTCATGCTTCTAGCTTGACTCGCATGCGACTTTCCGTGGTGGTGGCTTCCTTTTTGGCTCACGTAAGTGTAGCCTATGCGATGCTAACTTTTGTCTGTCTGTGCGTGCGTGCGTGCGTGCGTGTGTGTGTGTGTGATAGAAACTTTAACATTTCCGAGTCTATGGATAAAGCTCGCATAAGAAGATTACGTCTCGGTCAAAAGTGTTTGACGTGTGTGAAGACGTCACATTATGACGTAAGAGGGTTAGACGTTACGCGAAGGAATTACTGAGTCTCGGTCATTGTTATTGTGAGCGGGCCGAGACTAGTTGGCAGATCTAGTGTCTCGCTTTCTTGCACAGTTTCACCTATGCTTACTGTGTGTGTGTGTGTGTGTGTGTGTGTGTGTGTGTGTGTGTGTGTGTGTGTGTGTATGTGTGACGGAGTGATTGAGTTTGTGTTACTGTTTGTCGATTTCTTACGGGAGCCTTGAAGGCTTTGCCTCTTGTTGCTTTTAACTCCTTCTCACCTCTCTTTTCTTTAACTTTTCTTTCCTTATCTCATTTTTGCCCCTATTTGTTCCCATCTTGCAGCCACCTCTGTAAGTTCGCGTGCGGGTCTAGCTTGCTTTTGATCTTTTATTTTTCTTTATAAATTATGAGCGTCCTGGTACGACTTTTTGCAGATCACTGGACGTTAAACAACGTAACTAACAAAATTATAAACGAGTGTGTAGCCTACGTTATTTTGATATTAATTGCATGTGCCTGAATGGCTTACGCTAGACGCCATTAGCAAGCCTATGGAGATTTTCCCCACGGAGCGCACGCTTTGTAACTGTGAGCCTAGTTTTTGCTGTCACGCGTAGTAATTTTTCGCTCACCTTCGCGGTTTATCATCTCTATTCTTTGTCACTTGCTGGCAAGCCGTTGAAGGATCAACATGTTTTAGAATAGATTTATTATTTTTTGCTCTGTTCCTGGACCCAGTTTTCTGCCAGCTTCCAGTTTTTATGAAATTTAATTTGTAATGTTAACTGTTCTGTATCCAAGAGTTGTTTTTCCTTGGTTTGTGTTGGGTGACTTCCCTTCCCCCTTTTTGGTTTGGCAGCCGCCATTTGTACTGGGCCGGAAAGAGAGTGTGTGGCTCCATGGATCGAGAGACCTTTTCGGAAGCTCTCTCTCCACAGAGATTTCTGACACCAAGTTTCCATTGGTTGCTCCTGATGCGGACAGTGAAGTGAGAGCCTGTGTGTGCAAGACAGAAGTTGCAGATGTTCCCTCATCTTTGACCTCCCGATTCGAAAAGTTCTCCAGTTGGGAAACCTTGGTCAACTCTCTGTCTATCCTCAGACACACCTGCCGCAGCTTCTCTTCGCCTTCAGAATCCTGCAAAGGCTGGCATCAGTGCTCTCATCACCGTGACGCAGATAGCCTCAGAGCAACAGAGGCCTTCATCATCAGCGCCGTCCAGAAAGACGCTTTCGGACCAGAGATAGAATGCCTCTCCATAGGTAAGCCCCTTCCCAAGTCCAGCAGCATCATCTCCCTCTCACCCTACCTGGACGAGGAAGGTCTGCTTCGTGTTGGAGGCAGGCTCTGCAATGCTAAAGAGACCATGGGGCTAGCCAGTGTGCACCCTGTGATACTTCCCAAGAACCACCACGTGTCAACTCTGCTAGTTCGACACTACCACAAGAAAGTGAAGCACCAAGGTCGGCATTTCACGGAAGGAGCACTTCGATCCAACGGCTTCTGGATCATCGGTGCAAAGCGGCTTGTGCAGTCCATAATCCAGCAGTGCTTCTTGTGCAAAAGAACATCGAGGAAGGCGATCTTGTTCTTCTCAAGGATGCAGAGACTCACAGAAATTACTGGCCAGTTGGTTTGGTGATTCGCACTTTCCCCAGTGACAGTGACACTTTGGTACGGTCAGCAGAAATTCGTGTGATCAAGAACCAAAAGCCTGTGAACTATACCAGGCCTATCACAGAGCTTGTGCCTTTGTAGGCCCCTCATGAGTTGAACTCAGACAATGCTGTTATTCGCGCCGTCTCTTTTAAAGCCTTTTCAAGCTTCATTTTGACTTTAAACTGCGCGTGTGTTGTAGCTTAAAGCTATTCAGTCGTTTTTAAGTTTTGGGTATATTTTGAACTCTAAGAATAGTGATATCAAGAAGATATCAGACGGGGAGTGTTCTGTATCCAAGAGTTGTTTTTCCTTGGTTTGTGTTGGGTGACTTCCCTTCCCCCTTTTTGGTTTGGCAGCCGCCATTTGTACTGGTCAGCCAGCACCAGGTCCCGCTTGATTCTGAAACATCTTTAGTTTAATGTACGCTCACATGTTGTAAGTACAGTCATTTTATTTCTAAAGGTTTCTTTGAGGTATATGTTCGATAATTTGTTTGTGTGAGGTGGAGTGGAATGCGTGTCGTTGGATTTATTTTTGGGGTTCATCGCCACAACGTGCTCTTGCTTTTGTTCAATTTGATTTTACGTACTCCGATATTTGGATGCTTAGTGGGGCGGCATCAGTGGAGATTGTTTTATTGGTGTGTGTGGTTCCGTGGTACGGACTCGTTTGCCAAATAGTGTTTTGATCTTATGTTATTATTGATGTTAAAACGACGTTAAACACCAAAGAGAGAAAGAAAGAATTATTGTTGTTGTTTTTCAGTTTTTCACCGCAATGACGCATGACGGGAGAAGCAATACTCAAGTCAATTAAAATGGTGACACTATCTGCGCACAGTTTGTTGTTGAGTTTCTGAACGAACGTGGAGGCAGAATATTAACGTTAGTTGCTCGCCTTGAGCCTGTTTAAAGTAGGAAGATGCTGTCAAAGGCGAGTATACATTTCTGCCTCCATTCTGCTCTTTTATTTACCAAATTCGCGAAATTTCGATTTGAATCTTTGTTTGTCTGACTTCTTTCCTTCTCTTTGTCTTACGTTTTATCCATGTGAGGGGCGAGCTGAGACTGGTTGGTAGTGGCCTCATTTCCTAGGAGGTTTTTCTTTTTTATTATGATTTGGCCTTGAGCCGGTTTTGTTTGCTAACAATTTGTAAGATTTTAATTGGTTCATGTTTGTGATAGTGGGGCTCGTATGTTGAAGACGCACTAATCAATCAATCACATCTTGCAACAAACATCATACTTTGTGATATTGTTCCTTATAATTATTTAAGGGATTTCAGATACAGAGCCACTTCAGATATCGGTTTTTTTGGTTTTTGATAGGGAATAAAAGGCTGCATTTACAGCAGACGAAGTTCGTACCATATTCCCAACTCAGCAAATGTAAAATTCAATGGTTTACCATGAACCAGAGGTTGTCTGCTGATAACACATGCATGACATAAATACTCTTGGGTATTTTTGTGTCCTGGTATTTAATTTGATCGTTTTTAGAATGTTATATATCCACAGCATGAAAATTCAAGATGGCGGCCTCCGCAACATTGCGTGTTTTGATTTGAGCAAAAACAACGTTTCTGAAGGTAAGTTTTCAAGAATACGCATCCATTCACCAATGTCACATCATTTTACTGTTTAATTCTCCCCTGGTGTCTGTTATTCATCGGGTGAAGCGCTGAAATGCAGAGACTTTGTTTAATCTTGCAATAGCTCATCAGCTGGATTGTGATGCTGATAGATCTAGATCTATCTGTTGATTACAAGTAAGGAAATCATGATCGGAAACGCGAGCGACGAATCTGGGCCCTGTCTGCAAGACCTGTTAAAAAAAACCTTCCCCCAAACAGTTCCGCACTATTTTAACAAATGCAAAAGCAAGCGAACCCTGCTCTGTAAAATTCTGGTTACATAAATATAATATTTCCATTGACGAGAAATATTGGCTCTTGGCAATTAAATGTACAAGCGAGGAAAGATTAAAGTTGCTTCAATGGAAAATATTACATAATATTTACCCCACAAACATTTTACTCCACAAGATGAAGTTGAAAGAAAATAATTTGTGTAGTCTTTGTAACGAAATAGATTATATTGAGCACTTTTTTTGGAAATGTAGAAAAATGAAGTTATTTTGGGAACATGTTATTAGATGTATTTTTGTTAATACGAAAGAAAATGTTATATTAACAGAACATGATGTATTGTTTGGTTATTTACCAGGAATGCATACCCCAACAAACAAAATTATAAATCATATTTTGTTGATAGCAAAAATGTGTATCAGCAAGTTTAGATATGGTAGGCCTATTGATTTAAATATAATGTTTAATTGCGAATTAGGGTTGAGACGTTTGAGTATTTTGTAAATGAAAATGATTAGGTATATGTGCATAATATGCATATGTATATGTGTGTGTGTGGATTCCTGGTTATGTTGATGTCGCAAATTTTGACACCGCAGACACAACCGCATAGATTAATACCTTCTTGTCCATTTATGTATTGTAAGAATTCGCCCCAAAAGTAAATGTTAAATGTGCTGTGCCACAGATTAATGTACAGATAAACATACAGATACCAAGTGTGTTATATAATGTTAATGTCACACGCATTCCTTCTTTGCCACTACTAAAGCAAACGTGTGCAAGATTGTATGTTACACGCTTTGATGCCGAAATCAATTATTTTGATGGTGCATTTATTTCTGAAAATGTTTACCTTTACATACATTCAGTCACTACCTTAAACACTTATGTTTTCAGTATTCATTTCAAGTAATCACGAACGTAGATAAATGGGTATCAAAGCGTTGTTACATTTCGTTGTGCATTCTGAATAGTGTGCCAACAGGCCTTGGTCAGTCAATCACGTTTTATCTGTGTACTAAGTGTTTGATGGTAAAAGAATAACACCAACCCCGTTCTCCTGTATACCGAGAGGCATAAATTCCGCAAACTGAACTTTAAAAAATCACAAAAAATCAACTCAGAGGTGAATGTTTTCAATGTTTGAATATTTTATTTATTGGCCATGTTAGTGTTTATAAACCTTCGCTTTATTGATTTTGAATAGAACATCATGAAATGACAATTTTTCAAAAAAACTGACTGAGTCCAAGCGCAATGATTTCGGAAAACGTTCAGTGTTTATCACGTTCAATGCTTTGGCCAGCTCTAAGCATCCCAATCGCTTGCTGTCTCTCTCCTTCATCAAGTCGTGGCATGATTGCGATATCTGATACAGCCAAACAGCCTGTTGCATTTTATAGGGCCATACACTATCTTTTTTACGTTATTGTCTCCCGTTCAGCCCATTGTCTTTATTAGCACAGTGAGCTGTGGCTGGATCAGCAATACTGCAAAGCGCACGCTGACAGCGTGAAACATTTGCTCCGACACTCAAGATGTCAACTACAAATTACAGGTTCAATCTGATTTTCGTTTGAGAGCAAAATCGTTCAATGCACTATTTGCAGAATTTATGCCTTTCAGTATATATAACTGAAAGCCACATTTTCTTCTTCATTCAATTTCTGTTTTCAAAAGCTTCGTCAACTTTCCACTTACACGACACGTCCCTTTACCAAGCTTCACTGAAGAACCCTGAATACGAAAGGCCAAAACAAAACAGTAGGTACTACTTTCACTATCGTCGTCTGCAACGAAAACCGAAAATGGCGAAACGCTTTGCTACGTATACAGAGGACGAAATTGCAAAGAAAAGATCGAACCTTTCACCTGTGACTAGGAAAAGTTGCATAGATAGTTCCGTGCGGATCTTACCACGTATCAACGTACATCCGATGCTCAGGACCTAAAGATGGGTGACGCTTTGGCGATTGAGGCTTCGTCTTCAGCTCTAACACGCACGCAGACAGTCAGGCATGTCTAATCTGCACTAGCGGTGATGGAAGGTTTGGATTTAGAAACACTCGAATGTTACTTCGACAAGATAAACGAACCAAAAGACGAAAGTGTGCCCCAAATTTGGAAAATATTCTTTCAAAATTGCACTGTAAACAACATCAACATCACTGTGAGAAAAAGAACAATCCAAACACAACCAGTTCCCCTGTGGAACATTTCGGGTGGACTTTCCCACGACCTGACCTACAAAAATTCTCCGTGTTCGTTCGCGCTTTGCATTCAATCTGTGTTAGTGCGCGCGTGTGTTTGTGTGTTTAGCTTTCGTTGGTTTGTGCTGTTTGGTTCAAAAAAAGTTTATTTTTTTCATTGAAAGATTCAGAAACGTTGATTGATACTTTGTTAAATGCATTCAACCAGAAAAAGACACGACACGAATTGGATCTATCTTCTGCGCGCATGCGTGTGTACGGTATGTGTGAAAAGGCAATTGTGTTGTCAGTGTGGTTTTGTGCCTGTTATTTCGTCCCCAAAAACTCATGTATATCTTTCTATGCCTATGCTGTGAGACATAATCGCCATTACGAGCTAGTCGTGTGACAGAGAGTTTTCTTGCACACTTGACTGCTGCTGTTTCACTCCGGCTGAAGCCGTCGTGAAACATCTACAGTCTCGTGTGCAAGAAAACTCTCTGTCACACGACTAGCTCGTAATAGCGGGTATTGTTTATCGATTAAAAGGGCACGCTTAAGCGTCTTCCCAAAAGTCAAAAAAAAAGAAAGAAAAAAAAAAAGTAATGAAATCATGATCGCCACGCTGGTGATTTTAAACAGATTAAACGAACTTTGAATAAAAGGCGAGGAGAAAGAGATTGTTCATGGTATGATAATTAGTCCTGCCTACGTTAAGTCTCTAAACGGCTGAGCTGGGGAGGGGTAGAGTCAAAAACTGAGTGAGGGTAGGCCAGATAGTAGGATGACCAGCTGGAGATAAAAACACTCCACTCCCCATGTCTTTACAGTGTTGTGATCAAACTTTCAAAGACGGTAGGTAACAGACAAAAGCATACAGTGTATGCTAATCAAATGAGATAAGTGGTTTTGAAAAATGAAGAGGTAGATCTACTGCTCTTTGAGTTTTACAATTTTGGTTTGTTGCTTGTTTCTCATCCTTTTGCTTAATATTTTAAGTTGACCGTGCATTGGTGTGAATTTCTGGAACGCCGAAGAAGAAGAAGAAGAAGGTGTGAATTTTATTTTTACAGGATATACAAGAGTTACACCACATGCTGGTTCCTGGGAACAAGCGTTCTGCAATTATACCGGTGCCACAGAAGGGAGCTGATTTCACTAGTACTATCAAGGTTTGTTACCTAGCTTAACAGTAAGCTTTTTTTATTTTTATTAATTGGAACATGTTTGCACATAATTTGTAAGCAACCTCTGTGAATTTGGTGGGTTTACCGTACCCTCACTATGATCAACATTCTGTTAGCGACTGTTTGAAGCGAATAAATATAGCGGTCAGAAAGATTCCAGAATCAGTTGGGTCACTGGAAACTTTTTAAAATTTTTTTTAACCTGAAAGTGAAACAGTAAGAATTATACGAATTCATGAAATAAAATGTTCTTTCATTTTGGTCTGTTGTGTGAAGGCTTGCTACCCCGGCTTTGACAGACTCTCTGAGATAGTACACATTATTCAAATACATTCAAATAAAAATGTCACTTTTCATTTTTTGCGTAAAGGGTACCCCAGGCTGATTTCCTGCACCATGGATGTAGAGGAGGCCAGACAGTCTGCTTCTCATTCCAGCTGTGTTGCGTTTTTTTCTGCTCGTGAAGTGTATCGCCACATTGCCAAATCCATTGGCCAAGAGAAGTCACCCTGTCTGCCCATTTTGCATAGCCTTACAGGCTGTGACACTATGTCGTTCTTCAATGGTATTGGGGAAACAGAAGGCTTGGGAAGTATGGCAAGCATTTGAAGATGTCACTTAAACTTTCTTCAGGTTGTCTGCTCCTCTTTGTAAGCCGAGTACCACTGACAGGGCAGCACAAGAGCTTTTTGGTGTACATCTGTAGGACAAAACCAGCAACGTACTGCCCTGGGTGTGAACGGTACTAGACGGTACCTCTTCAGTAAAAAGAGCTGCCAAATTGATCATAAGTGAGGTGCTGCTGAAGGACATGAGATTGAGAAGAGCCATTTACCTATTAGACTACCCAACTCTGCGGGCTGGCAGTTCAAGGCTGGAAAGTGGGAGTCATTCTGGATGAGCTTTCAAGAGGTATCCAGCGTGTGCCGAGAACTCATGAAGTGTGCCTGCAAGAAGGGCTGTACAACAAAACGCTGCAAATGCTGCAAAGAAGGACTGCAGAGCACTGCTCTCTGCAAATGTGCTTGCATGCCTGTGGAAACTGTCAGCATCTAAACTGTGCAAAAGTATTATTGCACCCATTTTCATACCCCAACTCAAACATTTATTCCTGTGTCATTTTATTCAAACTTTCTATGCCATTAAAGGCTCGCATCTTCGCTATCTTTTTGTTTGTTTATTTGTTGCTTAACGTCCAGCCGACTACGCAGAGCCATATCAGGACGAGGAAGGGGGGGATGAAGGGATCTTCGCTATCTGGCACATTTTTTTTTTTTACATCATCATTTACGCCGTCAAAATAAGGATACCCTTGACGTGACACCTTTTAAAAAGCCGACGACAATTCCTGAGGCACAACTGGGTCACTGTTGTATACGAAGAGAAAGTCAACTTGATTATCCATCCAGAACAGGTTATTTTATTTCGCCATCTTGCATATTTCTAGTGTTGTGCCATTGTACCTACTGATGTATGTGTCGATCTCACGGATGAGATGTTTTTGTGTCAAATTTGAGGGATACCCAAGTCAACTGAAATCCATGTATTTTAGCAATGACCAAGTGGGTTGCGTTGAAACTTTCAGGAATGTGTGTCTACACACGAGGCGTAGTTCAACCGTTTGAGTACACTTTCGAATCTTCACGAAATAATATTTTAAAAACTGCCACAGGTTTGTTGACTTACATCCCACATATTTTTGACTTCGCATGTATTATGACAGACTAGATAAATGGAAGAAGTAGAGCCGAATACCCGGCTTTGCCGGGTGAAACGCGAGACAGAGTATACAGCGTGGCGCACCGTACGCGATTGACGCCACACGAAGGAAGGGAGACTAAACGCGCAAAACACTAGAGAAGATAAGGAAGAGTTACTGGGAATGGATGTACAGAAAAACCATAAAAACCAAAATCGGTTCACCGCGCCGCGCTTAGAGCACGTGTTGAAATTTTTCATCGACCGGATTGTGTCCGGGGTCTACCTGAATATGCCCACCAAATTTGAAGCAGATCCATCGAGAACTTTGGCCGTGCATCGCGAACACACGGACACACACAAGCCGTATATAGTTATATAGATGGTTGTTTCAAGTACTGCCACAGTTTCTTTTGAGTATAGACACTTGCCGGAATGTGCTAGTTGTGTATAAAACACATGAGAACAAACGTTTTGGAAATACAGCGATTATGAATTTTAGTCGACTTTTGAGTTGATACATTACATTTTTATCAGTTTTATTTTGGGGGTACCCTTATTTGGGCGGCACTGTCAAATAACCCGGTAAAGGCCACCTTTTATCTTAAAAGTGTTCCAGTTAGCCAAGTTGAGTGCCCTCAATAGTATACATTGAATACAACAGCACAGGAATGAATGTTTTCGTTTTGGTATAACAATTAGTGCAATATATTTATTTTTGCACAGTTTAGGTAATCCACAAATTCTTCAACCCTGCCACTCACACCGTCCAATCATTCTCTGCACCAACAATACATGTATTGTTTTGTTTAAAAATGTTTTTGTGTTAGTTTCTATTGCAAGAGAATGTCTTGTCGCATCAAAAATGCCTAAATACCCTTTGCATTGGCGGCCATTTTGAAAATGTTTAAAAAAAAACTACTGATTTCTTAATTTTTTCACGGTGGCTCTGTATCAGGTTTTGTTAAGCAAAAGCAAATGTCCATTTACGCCAAATTTGCTGTTGATCACATGAAGTGAAATATGCCTAACATACCCAACCGTTTACACTGGCGGCCATTTTGATTTTTTTTTTAAAACTACCCATTTTTGACCCACATGCGAAGCAAAAGTGAGTCTATGTACTCACCCGAGTCGTCCGTCCGTCCGGAAAACTTTAACGTTGGATATTTCTTGGACACTATTCAGTCTATCAGTACCAAATTTGGCAAGATGGTGTATGATGACAAGGCCCCAAAAAACATACATAGCATCTTGATCTTGCTTCAAGGTCAAGGTCGCAGGGGCCATAAATGTTGCCTAAAAAACAGCTATTTTTCACATTTTTCCCATTTTCTCTGAAGTTTTTGAGATTCAATACCTCACCTATATATGATATATAGGGCAAAGTAAGCCCCATCTTTTGATACCAGTTTGGTTTACCTTGCTTCAAGGTCAAGGTCACAGGAGCTCTTCAAAGTTGGATTGTATACATATTTTGAAGTGACCTTGACCCTGAACTATGGAAGATAACTGTTTAAAACTTAAAAATTATGTGGGGCACATGTTATGCTTTCATCATGAGACACATTTGGTCACATATGATCAAGGTCAAGGTCACTTTGACCCTTATGAAATGTGACCAAAATAAGGTAGTGAACCACTAAAAGTGACTATATCTCATGGTAGAAAGAGCCAATAAGCACCATTGTACTTCCTATGTCTTGAATTAACAGCTTTGTGTTGCATGACCTTGGATGACCTTGACCTTGGGTCAAGGTCACATGTATTTTGGTAGGAAAAATGTGTAAAGCATGTGAGTCGTATGGGCTTTGCCCTTCTTGTTTACTTTTTCGCGGTGGCTCTGTATCTGGTTTTGTTAAGCACATAAAACTCTTCATATTTGCTAAATATACAAGCCCCACTATGAGTTGTATTTGTTTTTCTCCGTCCTGTAATGTTGGTCAGCTTTCCTTTCACTGCGTGTTGTTTCTTGTCTAGTTAGCCTAGTATGTCATACGTTTATTTTTTCTAACATTGTTTGCCTTGGTTTTCATGATAGCTTTAGTGATTTTTTCTTGATTTGCCGCCATGTTGGTTTTGGTCCGCCATCTTGTTTCGGCCGCCATTTTGTTCCGGTTCCTTCCAGTTCTGGCATCCATCTTTGATGTTTATGTTTTTAGGACAGTGTTAGGTTTAGTTTGAAGTTTCAAATTCTAAGTTTAGTTTTTTCTTTTATCAGTTTCCACCGCTCCGCGCTCTACCGCTCCCACTCCACCCAAGCCAGTGATGTCTACTCTACGCCCTAGCATCATTCCAATTTCCAAACTTAGATTAGCTTTTTTCCGCCACACTCCTATACAAAACCATTGACTCTCCATAGACTTGTTTAGCCCTTTCTATAATAATTTTGATGAACTGCTCGCTATGACTGTATGATCAGATCTACAATAAAACTTAGATTAACTTTTCAATCCTAGTGTTCGTTTTGCATTGTGAGCACGTTGGTTCTTTGCAGCATCCAAATAACATCCTCCATTAAATCACATGAGTCATCTCAGGATCTTTCAGTAACTCAAGGGCAAGCACATGTAATAACCTCCTGAAATGAGTATTTACACTTTAGAATGGCATTTAATCCTCATTGAAGTTTTAAGAAATTTTCTAACACGTAAAACAAAAGAGACCCCAAATGCCTGTGTTTTGAGCAAGATGGCATTTTGATACACAGCCGACCCCAAATAACTGCAAAACCATGTATGTGTGTGTGTGTAGATCGATTTCGAGAAAACTACTGGACCGATCTTCATAAAACTTCACACGAGAGATCCTGGGTATGTTGGACCAAGGTAGGTCCCACAGTTGTGGCACTCAACCCCACACTTTTGTTGTGTTTATGTAATACTGTTGCTGAGGCATGGCTCAGGCTTGAGCCAATGCTGGATGACATACTTTTGGTGAAAAATGTTTTCCTAATATTTTAGTGCTCAACAGTGGGTTTTTTAATAATAATTTTGTGTTTATTTGCTGCAGCGGTTGTCCCGCCTACAGAGTACAAGATGTAAATTTTTTTGTGCAAAGATCAAAGTTTGTTTTAGCGGGACCACCCCTATTCTAATCCAATTGGCACTTATAAAATACAGTTGGCCATTATTTATCTTACTCTGTGTCCCTCTGAGTTTGTGCATAAATGGTTGTATGCGAGTGTGCGAACATAAAGGACATCAATTTATGTCTCAAAGGATGGAAGGACGTTGCTTTTTGGTTTTCAGTTATTGGTACAGGAAGTAATATGAAAGAACAATGCATGCTGGACTTGATGCTCTATCACTTACTTTCGCCCAAACATTTTCAAGTTGGACAGCTCAGATTCTTTGCTGACCCTCCATCCTCCCCATGTATTGTTGTTGGTTTTTTTTGCTTAACGCCCAGCCGACCACGAAGGGCCATATCAGGGCGGCTCCCCATGTATAATCGACCTTGTATGATTTTTCAACTTGTCGTGTATTTGTTTATTCTTTTTCATGTTGCGGTCAACCCCACACTTTTGTTGTGTTTATGTAATTATTTTAATGAGGCATGGCTCAGGCTTGAGCCAATGCTGGATGACATAATATTTGTGAAAAATGTTTTCTGTACATTCTAGTGCTCAACAGCACATTTTAATGTTTTTATAATTGTGTGTTTATTTGCTGCAGGGGTGGTCCGATCTACAGATGACAAGATGTACATATTTGTGCACGATCAAAGTTTGTTTTTGCGGGACCACCCCTATTTTAATCGAATTAGCACTTTAAAAACAAGAAGAGCAAACGCTCGATCGAGTCACTTTCGCAGTTCTGAATATTATATGAGGCATCAGATGGACAGGAAGAAATTGCTATTCACAACACAATGAGTCACGTTCACATAAAATTTGAGCCCGGTCACTTTTATAGTTTCCGAGAAAAGCCCAACGTTAAGTTGTGTGTTGCCGAACAGAAAAGGCTAGTTATCTCCCTTGTTTTTCTGATAACGTTCGTAAAAGGCTACAGATGTAAATACTTTGATGTAAAGAATAATCCTACAAAGTTTCAATCACATCCGATGAACTTTGTCAAAGATATAAAATGTCTAATTTTTCCTTTGACGCTGACCTGTGACCTTGAAAAAGGTCAAAGGTCAACGAAACCATCGTTAAAGTGTAGAGGTCATTGGAGGTCACGACTAAACAAAATATGAGCCCGATCGCTTTGATAGTTTCCGAGAAAAGTCCAACGTTAAGGTGGTGTCTACGGACGGCCGGCCGGACGGCCGGCCGGCCGGACAGACTAACACTGACCGATTACATAGAGTCACTTTTTCTCAAGTGACTCAATAAAATGGAATTGATCAATCTTACTCTGTGTCCTTCTGAGCTTTTGCATATATGGTTTTATGTGAGTGTGCGAACACAGATTAGTGCCTGTATAGTGGTTGTTGTGTTAAAGACTGCCATGGTGTTGGTGGAGGTTGTTGTGTAGAACAAGAATTAGCGCATGTTATAGTTGTTGTGTTGAACAAAAGCTGTTGTTTGTTATGGCTGTTGTGTCGTTGAACATAGGGCTACTGCTAGTAGTTATTACAGCAGGAATCCTTTCCTTTTAACCCAGGCCACTCCACTTGGGTCAGAGTCACCCTTCCTTGATTTTGTTTGACCTTGCATGGGACGGTCGTTGTATGATGCGTTGGCGTTGCCGTCGCCCTCGTGATCGTCTTTGTTGTAGCTAAGAGCAATGGGAGGAGGTACATCTACCATGATGAGCTGTGTCGTGCAGCGTGATGCTGCAAAAAGCCTGTCATTTACATCCAGCATCTCGTCAGACACACCAGTATCAAATGCCTCCTCCCTGCCTGGCAGTATCACCACCACACGCCGCTCCAAGCCTTTCACATAGCTACTGTCTGTTACTGTGATACGGTCTTTTGCCGCCACCGCCACGTCGTGCACATCTCTCTCAAACCTCGCCATGTTGTGTCTCAAGTCTTGGTCCCCCAGCACACACACCGGTAAGCCTTCATCACGCAGACCACGCACCACGCCGCTAGCTGGTGACGTCACCTGACCTGCGTCATCCTTGATGTCATCATGTAGTTCTGAACTCCGGGTAATTATAAGCACGTCGCGGTAGCTCAGTGGGGCGACGAAAGAAAATCCTGGAAAAAATAACTAGTTTATAAACCATGACATTGTAACAACAAAAATCTCACTCTTTCACGAACCCTCATCATGGCAGTGTTGTAACATGATACGGTCCTGGCTCTGTCGGTGATAAACAACTATAATAAAACAAAAGTTGGAAATTTCCAAAGTGTGCATTTTTGTCCCATAATGTGGACCGGTTTAAATGATGAGAAGAAACATAACAAAAATAAACTCACATACAACTCACCAACGTCATAGGTACAGGGCCGTAGCACAGCTCCTAAAAGTGGTCCGGCCATAAAAAAAATAAAAAGGGATCTATAGTCTTCACTTGTGAATGTCAATTAGTGACAATTTCTCGCTTAACGCTGTCATTGTGCGATCTAAGTCACGACCCCTCCTTCCTCCTAACACAGCGCTGAAGCTTATGAAGACGATTTTTTTTTTGGTCCGGCCATTGCCGGAGTGGCCGGTAGGGCTGCTACGGCCCTGAGGTAACATGAATCAGAAACACATTATCCACTGCAATATATGTTCACACGCTCGATCATAGGACTTTCAACAGACTTTCCCTAAAATAATCTCCATGGCTACAAGGACATTCACGAACATGATAATTGCCTGTTATATATCTATCTTTACTATATATAAAAATGGATGTAAGTGTGTGTGTGTGTCTGTCTGTGGTCGCCATACCTCAGAGATGGATAGAGGCAGGAACAAGATAAAGTGCATGCACACTCCATAGGAGCCGCAGATGTGCACCTGGGTTTTAGTTTCTTGATTCATTGTTTCCTTCCTCAGATCATGAATCTCCCTTTCAATAACAGCCTATATAGTGCAAAAAAGAAGAAGAAACAAGTCGCGTGAAGCGATATAAAAACATTTAGTCAAGCTGTCGGCATCAAAGTAACAGATTAACACCAAAAAACAGTCATCGCCGAGACCATATTAAGATAGTCTCGACTAACAACACCGAAAAACCGAAACGGGTCACGCTTGTCTTCGCGTCGCGTGCGAACGCAGTACTTACTTAAACCTACTTTCTGTAATTCTGAGCACAAGTTTATAGTAAACATGACATATGTATATGTTTTTGAAATCAGGAGAAATTGTGGAATACGATGCAATCATTTTTGAATCTGTTAGTGAAAATTCGATTTTAATGACAACTTTAATGAGCAAACTAATTAACTAATTTTTACGCTGCGGAGCTGAAATTCAATCCCATAGTCCGGACTTCGTCGAAGATTGCTTGACCAAAATTTCAATCAATTTGATTGAAAAATGAGGGCGTGACAGTGCGGCCTCAACTTTCACAAAAAGCCGGATATGACGTCATCAAAGACATTTATCGAAAAAAATTATCAACAACGTCTGGGGATATCATTTGCAGGAACTCCGCATGTTAGGTTTCATGAAGATCAGTATAGTAGTTTTCTCTGAATGGCTCTTCACATACACACAGACATACACCTCACCCTCGTCTCGATTCCCCCGTCTATGTTAAAACATTCAGTCAAAACTTGACTAAATGTAAAAAGACAGGACAGTTCCGGAAAGTTGTAGAAGCGAAGGGAGGTATAACTCTTACTTGGTTATACCTTGAAGGGAGGTAACTCTGATTATGCAGGCATGTCTGATTGGGAAATCAGAAACACCGGGCGAAGCCGGGCCCTGACTGCTAGTTTCATCTATCTATCTATACATATAATAAAAGAGAGTGTCTGTCTGTCTGTCTGTCTGTGGTCGCCATACCTCTGAGATGGCAAGAGGCAGGAACAAGATAGTGTGCACGCACACTCCCTAGGTGCCGCAGATGTGCACCTGGGTTTTAGTTTCTTGATTCGTTGTTTCCTTTCTCAGATTATGGACCTCCCATTTATTGAATACAGCCTATATGGTGCAAGACCAGTTCAGTGCCTACTGTTCACCTGTAGCAAGCACATCATGCCAGTGATATTAGAGACTCGCTATTGCTCCTATGAGGGGAAGAAATGAAGAATGAAAAATTAACTGGACAGTTCCGGAAATTTCTAGAAGGTAAGGGAGATAACTCTTTTTTGTCTGTGGTCGCCATACCTCTGAGATGGCAAGAGGCAGGAACAAGATAGTGTGCACGTACACTCCCTAGGTGCCGCAGATGTGCACCTGGGTTTTAGTTTCTTGATTCATTGTTTCCTTTCTCAGATTATGGACCTCCCATGTATTGAATACAGCCTATATGGTGCAAGACCAGTTCAGTGCCTACTGTTCACCTGTAGCAAGCACATCATGCCAGTGATATTAGAGACTCGCTATTGCTCCTATGAGGGGAAGAAATGAAGAAAGAAAAATTAACTGGACAGTTCCGGAAATTTCTAGAAGGTAAGGGAGATAACTCTTTTTTTGTATCCAAACAAAGGAGGTAAAGCTAATGATAATGGGATAGCGAGCGTCTTAAATTGCTACAGGGCTCCGCTTACTCCCGGGCGAAGCCGGGCTTAACTGCTAGTACATATAATAAAAGAGAGTGTCTGTCTGTCTGTGGTCGCCATACCTCTGAGATGGCAAGAGGCAGGAACAAGATAGTGTGCACGTACACTCCCTAGGTGCCGCAGATGTGCACCTGGGTTTTAGTTTCTTGATTCATTGTTTCCTTTCTCAGATTATGGACCTCCCATTTATTGAATACAGCCTATATGGTGCAAGACCAGTTCAGTGCCTACTGTTCACCTGTAGCAAGCACATCATGCCAGTGATATTAGAGACTCGCTGTTGCTCCTATGAGGGGAAGAAATGAAGAATGAAAAATTAACTGGACAGTTCCGGAAATTTCTAGAAGGTAAGGGAGATAACTCTTTTTTGTCTGTGGTCGCCATACCTCAGAGATGGCAAGAGGCAGGAACAAGATAGTGTGCACGTACACTCCCTAGGTGCCGCAGATGTGCACCTGGGTTTTAGTTTCTTGATTCATTGTTTCCTTTCTCAGATTATGGACCTCCCATTTATTGAATACAGCCTATATGGTGCAAGACCAGTTCAGTGCCTACTGTTAGTGATATTAGAGACTTGCTATTGCTCCTATGAGGGGAAGAAATGAAGAATGAAAAATTAACTGGACAGTTCCGGAAATTTCTAGAAGGTAAGGGAGATAACTGTTCACCTGTAGCAAGCACATCATGCCAGTGATATTAGAGACTTGCTATTGCTCCTATGAGGGGAAGAAATGAAGAATGAAAAATTAACTGGACAGTTCCGGAAATTTCTAGAAGGTAAGGGAGATAACTCTTTTTCAAGTTGTCTGTGGTCGCCATACCTCTGAGATGGCAAGAGGCAGGAACAAGATAGTGTGCACGTACACTCCCTAGGTGCCGCAGATGTGCACCTGGGTTTTAGTTTCTTGATTCATTGTTTCCTTTCTCAGATTATGGACCTCCCATTTATTGAATACAGCCTATATGGTGCAAGACCAGTTCAGTGCCTACTGTTCACCTGTAGCAAGCACATCGTGCCAGTGATATTAGAGACTCGCTATTGCTCCTATGAGGGGAAGAAATGAAGAAAGAACAAGAGGCGAAGCCATCAAGGCTCACGTAAGAAATCGACAAACAGTAACACAAACTCAATCACTCCGTCACACATACACACACACACACACACACACACACACACACACACACACACACACACACACACACACACACACACACACACACAGTAAGCATAGGTGAAACTATGCAAGAAAGCGAGACCCTGGATCTGCCAAGAAGTCTCGGCCCGCTCACAATAACAATGACCGAGACTTTCAGTAATTCCTTTGCGTGACGTCTAACCCTCTTACGTCATAATGTGACGTCTTCAAATAGTTTCTATCACACACGTCGAACACTTTTGACCGAGACTGACGTAATCCATAGACTCGGAAATGTTAAAGTTTCTACCACAGACATACACACATACATACGCACGCACGCACGCACAGACAGACAAAGTTTATCATCGCATAGGCTACACTTACGTGAGCCAAAAATTAACTGGACAGTTCCGGAAATTTCTAGAAGGTAAGGGAGATAACTCTTTTTTTGTATCCAAACAAAGGAGGTAAAGCTAATGATAATGGGATAGCGAGCGTCTTAAATTGCTACAGGGCTCCGCTTACTCCCGGGCGAAGCCGGGCTTAAGTGCTAGTTACATAATATAAACATGGATGTAAGTGTGTCTGTCTGTGATCGCCATACCTCAGAGATGGCAAGAGATAGGAACAAGATAGTGTACAAGCACACTCCCTAGGAGACGCAGATGTGCACCTGGGTTTTAGTTTCTTGATTCAGTTTTCTTGCTCAGATTATGAACCTCCCCTTCATTAACAGCCTATAGTGTAAGACCAGTTCACTGCCTAGCGTTCACATGTAGCAAGCACATAATGCCATTGATATTAGAGATTCTCTATTGCTCCTATGACGGAAAGAAAAATGACCGGACAGTTCCGGAAATGTGTAGAAGCAAAGGGAGGTAACTCTTACTTGGTTATACATTGAAGAGAAGTAACTATGATTATGCAGGGGAGATCGGAAACACCCGGGCGAAGCCAGGTCCCGACTGCTCAAGTATCTAGAATGTTCCCACGGAAGGGAGATAACTCCTGTGAAAATTGTTTCTTTAACAATAAACGGTTAAATCATTTTGGTGTTAGATTAAGCAATAAACAACATAAGCTAGAATTTTGATTCATGTCTACTCTCATGCGATGCCAACAACCGGGCGAAGCCGGGCCCTTACTGCTAGTCTATCTTTACTACATGTACAGTATATATAACAAGTCGCGTAAGGCGAAAATACAACATTTAGTCAAGTAGCTGTCGAACTCACAGAATGAAACTGAACGCAATGCAATTTTTCAGCAAGACCGTATACTCGTAGCATCGTCAGTCCACCGCTCATGGCAAAGGCAATGAAATTGACAAGAAGAGCGGTTTAGTACTTGCGCTGAGAAGGATAGCACGCTTTTCTGTTCCTCTCTTCGTATTAACTTTATGAGCGTGTTTTTAATCCAAACATATCATATCTATATGTTTTTGGAATCAGGAACCGACAAGGAATAAGATAAAAGTGTTTTTAAATTGATTTCGAAAATTTAATTTTGATAATAATTTTTATATTTTTAATTTTCAGAGCTTGTTTTTAATCCAAATATAACATATTTATATGTTTTTGGAATCAGAAAATGATTGAGAATAAGATGAAGGTAAATTTACATCGTTTTATAAAAAATATGGTTTTTTTTACAATTTTCAGATTTTTAATGACCAAAGTCATAAATTAATTTTTAAGCCACCACGCTGAAATGCAATACCGAAGTCCGGGCTTCGTCGAAGACTACTTGACCAAAATTTCAACCAATTTGGTTGAAAAATGAGAGCGTGACAGTGCCGCCTCAACTTTCACGAAAATCCGGATATGACGTCATCAAAGACATTTATCGAAAAAACGAAAAATATGTTCGGGGATATCAATCCCAGGAACTCTCTCATGTAAAATTTCATAAAGATCAGTCCAGTAGTTTGGTCTGAATCGCTCTACACGCACACACACACACACACACACACACACACACACACACACACACACACACACACACACACCACGACCCTCGTTTCGATTCCTCTCTATGTTAAAACATTTAGTCAAAACTTGACTAAATGTAAAAAGCAAAAAATAACGAGCTCAAGAAAAACAGTAGGCTGTACGACATTTGATCGAACACCTCATAACATCTCTGGTAGATCTGCACACACGTGCGTGCGCTTTGTCTGTCAGTGAGCGTATGCATACATCTGTGTATGTGCGCTTACGTGGACAACTTATGAAAGCTTGAAAGTTACTGCCAAGCTGTGTGAATTCGACACAACGAAGACGAGGAAATGGGCAGAATAAAAAACATTTAAAAAAACACACTGGCGATTAAACGCGCTTTCTTTTCATTATTAATACAGGGACTATCACGCGATTCATATAGAGATAAGCACAGGGCTTTGATGTCTACATACGTATTTGCAAGTTTACGTCAAATTGAGGCGAATCAGTGCAGAAACACCCAAGCTATAAGTAAGCGATGAAAAGCACGCGTGAGTGCACAATCACACATAACTTAGACATTTGTCAATCGATTTGCTAGATATTTTTCCCCAATAAACACTATAGGTGTGGCATATGTCGTGCCACAGTTCAGTCTTATCGGTCACTAAACACAAGAGTTATGGGCAAACAAAAGAGTGAGGGACAGATGAACAGAAGCATTCACTAATTCTGGCCAACTACGCCTGGCTGTCTGCCAGCTTAACACTTATCAATCCTGTGCCTCTTCTGATTCATAAATGCATCTGAAAGCAGTTTCTGCAGAAATTGACATAGCTGTTGTAACATTTGTCTTTTTCATTATACACACATTTCGTTTTTAGATGTTAGAGTGTTTGAATGTTTCCTCGCTTTCTGCGTGCAACGGTTCTACGTGAGATTATAACCAGGGTCCCCACTGGTTTTTAGAAACAAAATTCCATGACTTTTCCATGACTTTCCATGAGCCTCAATAACATTTTCCATGACTAGATCCACAGCCTCGGCACAGGTCGCCATTTCCGAACACGCAAACTTTTTACGTCTTGTCACTGCCAGTTTTGACACTGGCTTGCTTTGCACTGAATTTGAGTCAGTTTCTACGCAGTGTGTCTTCGACAAGCAAGTCAAGCATTTGCTACGCAGTCAGATTATCGGTAATGTTTGCTGGTCCTGTCATTTCACTAAACTGGACCAGCCATTGTTTGTATCCATCTGCACTTTCGTAAATTTCGTTTCGTAACCGCGTCACTGTGACTTGACGAACTGTCATTTTTTCACCGCGATACACAGTTCATTGCGAAGATCTTCCTCGGTAATTCGTTCCAATTCCGCATACTTTTTGTTGTCAAGAAACAACTCGAAAGAAAGTTTCAAACTCATCATCCTCCATCTTGCTTGTCGAAGCGCTAAAGTACTTTATCGATGCAAAAACAAAAGCAGAAAACTTCGACGAAACCGACTCAAATGCAGCGCAGACGACACGACAAGATAACGGAAGGAAGTGAGCCTCGCTTTGGCTCAAGTGCCGTTAAAAATACCGTTATTCTCGTATGCAAATACGAACGAGAAGTTGGTCATACGAACAAGCCTTGTGCTGGCGACGCAAATCGCTGCTGGCTGGCAAAGGGGGGGAGGGGGATGGCTGGGCGACGAAAATCGCCGCTGGCGTGCTAAAGGTTAATTTTTTTTTTCTTTCTTATTTTTGTTAAATTCCATGACTTTCCATGGCTTGAATTGAAATTCCATGACTTTCCAGGCCTGGAAAATTAAAAATCAAATTCCATGACTTTCCAGGTTTTCCATGACCTGTACGAACCCTGTATAACGGACTCCGTTAGTAAATGGCTAGTGTAATACATGTCAGGGTTTAGAAGGTAATGTTAAGCAACTGAAAAGTAGTTGATGGAGTAAATATTGTGATTGTTCTCGTGTTTTATCGTGTAGAATTAGTGTTCTTTCGATGATTCATGCAACAACACGTCACTTCCAAGTGACGTCATTAAACATTGGGTGGGTTACACAGTTGATCTTGTATTATCTTATGTTTTACGGATACACATCCCGAAGTTGCAGTTCTTTGATATTCTATAGAATGTTGATGGCTGGGAACACTTTTCATTTTTCACTGCCATGTCACGCATGTGGCTACCTTTGCCAGAGAACGACCCACATTACCTGCTATTGAGACTTGATCGTGTGACAGACGTTTTCTTCCACACGAGATTACGTTGATTGTCTAACAAAACCGTCAGGCTGAGTTAGACATCAGCTAATCGAGTGTGGAAGAAAACTCTGTCACATTTTCACTTTTCTGCATAATGTCAAATCTTATCAAAGACTTTTTGTATGCCACGATCTAATCAAATACATATCAGAGGTAAGTGCATCGGGTTTTTAGTTGCAGGTACCTCTGATGAGATAGCTCATGAACACTAAGTGTGAGAGTTCATTTCCGAAGTACACCCCCTAATTTTGTAAGTCAAAGTTATGTTATGAAAGCCTTTTGAGAGGCACTATCACAGGTAAGGGTGGAGTGTAATGGAATTAACATGTACGTTAATACATAGTCAAATGCCTGCTGTAAGCGTAGGTGAAAAATATATAAAGATACCTGTGAAGAAATTTATGCGCGAGACGATAACTGTGTGATGAGTCTCATTCAGTGAAATAACGCCTTTAATTGCTTTTCCTTACATTTTCAGGCAGTACTGGTTTTGATGAGAGTTGCTATTGAACCTCTAAAATGCCCGTCAATATAAAGTAAGAAGATATGTTGTAACTGTGATTGACAATGTGCGCCATATTGATTGAACATTCACTAAAAAAATCGGGTGCATACCGTTTTGGGCGGTTTTACGTTTCACTGAAGGAAAAACGGAATTTAGTGTGTTATACAAAACTCTCTGGTTAACACGATTTACATAGAATAAAGAAGTACAATGTATGCCATGTAGTTACGGAATGTAGGTTGAGCTTGCGGAATATTGTTTGAATATTGCACCTGCAACGATGACATCACACGTGACGTCAAAGCTACAGGTAAGCGAGGTGTAAAGTTTAGAATAAGCACTGTATACTATTTGGTGAGACTTACTGCCTACAATGCAGTACTTTCGCGAAAAAATTGAATAGCATGGAAGACATATGAATATATTTTCTAAATTGTTTTGTCGTGGAACTCAGCAGTAGCAGCGTTAATTCACAATTCGAAGGCAAAACATCCCAACGACACTGAACACAAAAAAGAGAGGATATTTCTTCAGTGCTACAGATCTCATGGTAAACAGCAGTGTTTGGGCCAGTAATATATGGGTATATGACGATTTGCCTTTCTTCTGCTCAAAATTGGTTTAAAGGATTTGAGCATTATTTGGGTATGACGTCACAGGTCCCTGTTAATACCTACTCACAAAAATGAGGGGTTTTGACAGCATGATTCTCTTTAAACAGTGAGGCGAATAAAAGTTAAAACTAAACAACATTTCACATGTTTTACACCAGTGAGTTTCTTTGGAGTCTTAGCTAACAGGGCATACTCATGTCGTTTAAATCTGACGCGCAGTCAGGCTGATCTAACATGTGAAAGAGAGCGCCCATTAGATTGAAAACGACAAGAAATCCTGGTTTTTGAGAATGTTTGTCCTGGGTAGCTGCAGTTGATATGCAATAAATCTAAAACTACACGAAGCAGTTTCTTCAAATTACACAGGACGCTGACAAATACTCTCTTCTCTATGCGTGTCATATGTGGAAAGAAACAGAACATGAGAATAGACGTTGTAACGGTTTTCCGTTAACACTTTTTGAACGTTATTAACGTCACTGAGACAAATGCAACATCATTGAAATTGTGCATGCTTAGGAAGTGGTTGTATCCAAGTGTCAAAAGCCTTCTTGCTCGGGATCAAAAGTTGTGTCCGTTTCAAAAGAAACACAAAATACTATGATTGGTGAGTTTCGCGCAATCTTTTTCAAAGGACACCTTTTATAATGATTTCGTTCCCGGTCTTCCGACAGGACGTATACTGTAATATCTTTCATTCGTCCGCTATCAGTGATAACAGGGAATCAACACAGCTCGTGTGTTTTGTTTGATATTTATTCAGGTTTGGCACATGGTTGTGAATGGTGGTTGAGTGCTGGGCGGAAGTGCCAAGACTCCCAGGGTGCAATATACTAAATAGTATGTATAAAACATGGATCGGAATATGATCGGAATAATAGGGTCATGGACACAACATTCCTCCTCAACTTAGGATTACAAAGTTAATTGGGATTTTACAAAAATGGAGCATTCCGGTCATAAGCAGATTTGGGTATACTCAGACAAATTTTCTAACTCTGTTTTTGTTTGAGCAAACACTTGACTTGATAGAAGTCTTCGGAAATTTAGGTAACACTCAGTAACAGTTTTCAAAAAAATAACATTGTTCTTGTAAAGCACTTTGTTTCAAAAATATTGTTCTTGTGAAATTACAGTTCTTTCTTTTCCTCTACGGTAGAAATTGTCCACAGGCTTGAAAACTTTAACGCAAATGTCCAGAGAATAAAACTTCAGGAACTTCTACAGTGTGTTTGCATGTGCTTGTGTGCATGAATATCTGATAGAATTAAATCACACATATACTGTTCACTGTCCACTTGTGTCGTCATATGTATGTCAATACTCAGACTGTAGTGAGAATGAATGAAAATAAGAATGAAAATAATGATTGTCAGCACATGAAAATGATCGTCAGCAAATTATGTCTAGGTCAAGTCGTAGTCTTTTAAGTGTGTAGGTGCATGACGTTGTCGGGCAGGCCTGGATGCAATGCCGGACATCTCGGCTGTCGATGGTGTAGCTCGGACAGGCGAGGGCGTTGCTGCAGCGGGCTGCGTTGTTGACAGGCGTCTTCCTGGAGATGTCAGATACTGTGGTGGTCCACTGGAGGGTGTGTAGGGTGGAGCAATGGACGGCGGGGCGTCTTCTTCCTCCTCTTCTTCATCCTCGTCTTCAGGAAGGGGACCAGGCTGGACCTGCTTGAAGTGTGACGAGTTGCGGGTGATGAGATGTTGGTCACCACGCTGTGCAGTGATCATGCTGCCCTTTTTCTGGATTATGGTGTAGGGACGGGGATGGAAGGGGGTTGTGAGAGTGTTCTTCTTTCTCTGCTTCACCAGCACCCGATCACCAGGTTGGAGTTGTGACGGACTTGTGTGACGGTGGATATTGGCATATGAAGCCATCTTCTGCTTGCTGACGTTGTCGTTGTGGGCAAGTCGGGCATGTAGAGGGGTGGGGTTGACAGGTGCAATGTTGGGAAGGCCAATATTCATTTTGCGGCCATGTAGCGCCTCGAAGGGAGAGACCTGTGTTGCACTGTGTGGTGTCCCTCGGTACAGACGGAGGAAGATTTGGAGTTGCTTTTTCCAGTTCAGATTTTCTGCTTCTGAAGCTCGAATGTTGGCTTTTAATGTTTCTATGAAGCGTTCAGCTTGGCCGTTCGCCTCTGGCCACAGGGGAGTCACCTTCCGGTGCTTAAAACCACACATGGACGCGTAGTTGGAGAACACTTGTCCCTGGAACGGAGCACCGTTGTCTGATTTTACGGTTTGGGGAAAACCTTGCCTCGCAAAGATCTCGTCCAGCTTCGCGATGACAACTTCAGCAGATGTGGACGTGATGATTTCTGCTTCAGGGTATCTGCTGTACTCGTCAGTGACAACCATCACGTAATCACCTGTGGGGAACGGACCAGCAAAATCAATTGCTATGGAAACCCATGGTTCTGAGGGAAGAGGGGTAGGAATGACGGGCTCTCGGACAGATGGGCCAGGGTAGGATGCTTGACACGGGATGCATGTCTTCACGATTTCTTCTACCATCTTGTCGATTCCTGGAAACCAGACCTTTTCTCTGATCAGTTTCTTGGTTTTGACTATCCCTTGGTGAGACTGATGCGCAATCTCAACGACTTTTCGTTGGAGACTTGCGGGAATGATCAGTCGGTGTCCTCGTAGTATCACGCCATCATGTACAGAGAGTTCATCTTTGAATCGGGCGTATTCTGTCAAGTTGCAGTCCCATCGTCCTGACTGAACTGCACACATCAGGTTTTCTAGCGTGTCATCCTGTTGAGTGGCATCTCTCACTTCCTGTACTGTCATTGCTTTGGGGATTGCGTTTCTGGTGACGTACCTTATGTACTCTTCTCCAGCGTTTTCCCGTTTTGGTGGCGTTTGAGGGTGGCGGCTGATGTAGTCTGCTGGATTTAGATCATCTCGTCCTGGACGATATATCAGGGTCATGTTGTATGGCATCAGTCGCAACCTCCACCGTTCAATTCTGGCTGTTGTCGGCTTCCGGCTTTGCATGATTCCAAGGAGCGGCTTGTGATCGGTGACAACAGTGAATGAAGATCCATGAAGATACAGGTGAAAATGTTCTACTCCGTAGACAACCGCCAACATCTCTCGGTCTGTCTGTGAGTAGCGTTGTTCTGTGTCTGTCAGTGCTCGACTGGCATAACAGATGACCTTGTTCTTCTGCATCAGAATAGCTCCAAGTCCAATGGGGCTAGCATCAACCAAGACTGTTGTGTCTTCCGTTTGGCTGAAGTACGACATGACAGGAGTGTTTGTCAACGAGTGTTTGAGCTTGTCGAACGCTTGTTGTTCTTCTTTTGTCCATTTCCACACAGTCTCTTTTCTTGTCAGCTTCCTGAGGGGTTCTGTGATTGAAGCATAGCCGGGGATGAATCTTGACATGTACTGTGTCATCCCGAGGAATGATCTCACCTCACTGACATTTTCTGGTGCGGACGTGTTTGTGATGGTCTTCACCTTCTCAGGATCTGCAGACACTCCTTTCTCGCCAAACTTATGACCGAAGAAAGTCAGTTCATTCACAGAGAAGACACACTTTTCCTTGTTTAGTCTGGCACCGTTCTCTTCAAGTCTTTGTAGAGTTATTCGCAGACTTTCGTCATGATCTTGTTGTGATCTGCCATGTATGATGATGTCATCTGACAAGTTTCTTGTGCCGGGGATGCCTTGGAGTAGACCAGCAATGGTGTTTTGAAAGATTTCTGACGCCGCGTTGACACCAAAAAGTAGACGCTTGTACCTTCTGAGTCCAACATGGGTCGTGAACGTTGTGATGTACCTGCTGTTCTCTTCAAGTTCCAGCTGGTGGTAGGCGTTTCTCATATCAAGTTTTGAGAAGACAGTAGATCCATTGAGGTCTGCTACAAGATCATCCATTGTAGGCATGGGGTGTTTTTCTCTTGAAATCGCCTTGTTTGCTTCTCGCATGTCGATGCATACCCTCACGCCTCCAGTCTTCTTTGGAACAACAACCACTGGGCTGATCCATGGGGTAGGGCCTTGCACTTGTTCAATGATGTCGAGACGTTCCAATCTCTCCAGTTCGGCTTCAACATCTTTACGCACGTGGAATGGAATGCGCCTATGTTGTTGTGCCACAGGTTGAATGTTCTGGTCAATGTGAAGTTTCACCTTCACGTCCTTGATTTTGCCGACTCCATCACTAAACAATGAAGGAAAGTCATCAGCGATAATCTTTGGCGAGCTTGTCGAAAAAGCAAACTGGATGATTTTCAGCGCCTGTGCTGTCTCGGCACTCAGGAGATTTCCGGTACCTTTTGTATCCGTTATGTATATCTTGGCGTTGACTGTCTTTTGGCGAAAAGTTATGTCAATCATGAAGAAACCTTTCATCGGAAGTGGTGTCTTGGATCCAAATGCATAGATGAGCGGACATGGATTGTGAAGTGTTGCTTGTGGGCGTAATTTGCTGAAAACGCTCCAGGAAAGAACATTCACTGTCGCACCTGTGTCGACTATGAAAGGTATCTGGGTGTCGCATATGGTCGCGTGGACGACCGGTGTCTTATGAATCGCTGTCTTCTGTTTTACAGCAAAAACTGACTCGTCGCTTGACGTCTCACATCCAACTTCTCTGGAAGCTGTGATATCTTCCACCACCACATGTCTGACCTTTTGGCTTTTGCAGACACGTGCAAAATGTCCGACTTTCGCGCAGAGTTTGCATGTCTTCCCTTTCGCTGGACATCCTGCTTTATGTGGGAACTGTCCACCACAGTAGAAACATGTCTTGCTGCTTGAAGCCGTGTTATGCGTGCGTTTGAAATCCTTGTGACCATCCTTGTGACCATCCTTGTGGGACTGTGAGTGTGATTGTGAACTGCGAGAGTGATGTGATCCACGACTCTGAGAATATCTTCTCTGCTTGTTGATAGAGAGCGCGTTGACTGATCCCTCAATTTCTACAGCACGAGTCTCAGAAAGTTCCAAAGCACGAGCTTCTGCTAACAGATGGTCTAGGTCAAAATTGTCACGCAGAGCTCGTCTTCTTAGACGTTGTGAGTGACAACCCTGTAGAATCTGAGTGAGTATCTCTTGATCATTGTTGTGGAACTCACATGTAGATGCGAGTGCTCGCAGTCTAGTGTGGAATGTATCTATCGATTCACCCTCTAGTTGGGTCGACTTTCGAAATCGGAGCACTTCGTATGCAGTGTTTTTCTTGGGGGTAAAGTACTCGGTCAATGAGTCTCTGAGTGTAACATACTCGTTTGGTACTGCTCGTCCTTCAACCTGACGCGTAGCACCAGCTCCTTTCTTCTCCTCGCTGAAAGACTCTACAATGTTGTACACTTCGTCACCACAAAAATGGAGAAGCAATGCCTTCTTTCGAGCATCTGTTGTTATGTCAAGCGCACAGAGTAAGTTTTCGAAACGTGCTACCCACCTTCTCCACCTGACGCCGGCAGATTGTTCGTCAGAGAAAACGTTGAACTTCTCAAACGATGGTAAAGCAGCAGCCATTGTTCTCACTCGGATATCCTCGTCGCCAGTGTAATATCTTTCATTCGTCCGCTATCAGTGATAACAGGGAATCAACACAGCTCGTGTGTTTTGTTTGATATTTATTCAGGTTTGGCACATGGTTGTGAATGGTGGTTGAGTGCTGGGCGGAAGTGCCAAGACTCCCAGGGTGCAATATACTAAATAGTATGTATAAAACATGGATCGGAATATGATCGGAATAATAGGGTCATGGACACAACATATACAACCGTCACAGACTATGGACAGCTAGCTCAGAAGCGGTTGCACAAAAAATAGGCATGGTTTTTTTTTAAGTCTTCGCTGTAAAACAAAAAGCGAAAAAAGGAAAAGCTTGCAAAGGCAGAAGAATGAACACATGACGTCATATTCCAAGAAATATGAATTATCACCAGCAGGACGACTGGGATTTATTTACCTATCGTGTTTTGAGATGGAGAATATTAATATACACATATGTTTCCGACCGAAATGCAGCTGTTTTTCATGAGGTCTATAGCACTGAAGAAATATTCAATCCTGTTTGTGATCAGGGTAGTTGGGATGTTTTGCCTGCGAATTGTGAATTGACGCTGCTACCGCTATGGTCCACGACAAAACAAGTTAGAAAGAATATTCATGTCTTTAATTTCACAGGGCACAACTTTGTCGAGGGAGTACAGATTGCTCTGTGTATTGTATGCAGTCTATCTTTCCGAACATTATACACAGACTCCTCTTTCTAGACCGGCTCCACACGTTGCGTACCTGTAACCTTGACGTCACGTGTGACGTCATCGCTGTTGTTTCGATGTTCAAATAACATCCTGCAAGCTCAAACTACATTTAGTAACTACACAAACAAAATTGTATTGCTTTGTCCCGGTCACATGAAATTCACTAGAGTGTTTTGTTTTACACATGAAAAGCATGTTTTCTTCAGTGAAATGTAAACTGACAAAAAACAGTTCGCAACTGATTTTCTTGGTGAACATTTAGGAAATATGACACACATAGCCCACAGGGGCGGATCAGTTGCTTTGTAAGGGGGGGTGCACTTTGAATCGAAAGTGAATGTGATGGGCGCGAAGCGCCCGAATTTGCTAGGGGGGTCCGGGGGCATGCCCCCCCCGGAAATTTTTTTGGCCCAAAGAAGCAAAATGGTGCCATCTGGTGCCATTTGAACTCAGAAATGGTCATAGAATCAGCTTTCCAATTTTTTTTATTTTTTTTGTGCTGGAGGGGGGTGCACTTGCACCCTGTGCACCCCCTCCCCCCCCTCGTCCGCCCCTGGCCCATCGCGGATACATTTGATCATCTAACTTTGAATTGAGGAGCAATTAGGAAAATAAAATGCAATTCAGATAAAAATCAGTTCTAGCTGAAAATGTAAGGATGCGCAATCAAAGGCGTAATTTGTGTAAGAAAAGCTAATAACAAACAAAACTGTCTCTCACAATAACGAAATGATAACTTTGACAGGAGTATTCTTTCAAAAAGACAAACATTAGTTTTCGTATAGGGAATTATCCAGGCCAGCGCAAGTCTTGCCCAGACGAAGCTGACTCATGTCACAAAATGGCGACGTCAAAAACGATGTGTTTCCGCGTGCGGTTAAAACTCACATGACAGTGGAGTAACAAACATGAACACTTTCCTCAAATGTATCTCTCTTATCTGACAAATGACAAACAGAAGAGTGTCGGGTGTTATCAGCGGAAGCACATAGTTAGTTCTTAATAAGGCTTTGAATAACCACACCTTCATTGTCAACCTTTTACAGAGAATGACCCCTATATCTAGATAACAAGCTAAGCTGGTTTAATCATGTTGATGCTGTTTTTATGAAGACGCAGTCAGGATTGTTTTTCCTGCACAAGCTGAGATCATTTCATGTTTGTAACAAGATGCTGTACATGTTCTATCAGAGTATGGTGTGCAGTGTGATGGTGTTTGCATCAGTGTGTTGGGGAGGGAATGCCACTGCAAGGGACACTGGCAGGCTGAACAGGCTGATAAAGAAAGCGAGTTCTACTGTAGGCCAGAGCCTTGACACCCTTGAAGTCCTTGTTGAAAGAAGGCTTGCCAGTAAGTCCAGAGCTATTCTGTTCGACCTAGGGCATCCCCTCCACGACGCACTGATGGATCTCCGCATCACACGGAACGCTCGGTTTCTCATGCCTAGGTGTCGAACGGAGCGTTTTCGGCGTTCTTTTCTTCCTGCAGCTGTGAGATATTTTAACAGCAACCGAGCCATTGTCCTGGCCACAGACTATCAGTGATGCCTTTTAAATGTACCTCTTAGTGATAGATTTAATATGATTTGATGACTGTTTGACCTTTGATCATAACTAGTGCTGTGATAATGAGCTTTAGCACTGTTGTGATGGTGTTGACACTATATTTTGCCCAATTGAGTCTAACTACCTGATGGCTAATCTACTGTGATACCTGTGATAACTGATGATGATTACTGTGATTGGTTTTATGTGTTTGGTTGGTATCTTCTTTTGGTAGTGCAATAGCGTTAATTATGGATTGTTGTTATCATCATTTACATAAAAACTTATCTGTTAATCCAAACAATGATATAATTACTGTGATGTTCTTAACTACACTTTAACATGGAATGTATGTATGTATGTATGTATGTATGTATGTATGTATGTATGTATGTATGTATGTATGTATGTATGTATGTATGTATGTATGTATGTAGGTATGTATGTAGGTATGTATGTAGGTATGTATGCATGTGTGTTGGTGTGTCGGTGTGTCAAGTGTGCAAGTAAAAAGGGTATTGTAGTTGTACATATATTACTTCAGATTTTTTTGTTTTTTGTTATCATGGGTTTTATGAATGTTCTTCTCTTATTCTTTTATAATTATTAATTAATGACCTATATGTGCTGATGACCAATTTAATTTCCTTTGTTGGATCAATAAAATGTTATGAGTTATGAGTTATGAGTTATCTTAGACACTTGCGGGACCTCATTTCTGACACTATGACATCATAACATGATGTCATCACAAATAGTCTTACACAAACCCAGACACTTAAGCTGTGACCAAATCAAACAATGATATCATAGCTTGATGACCTCAACAGTTATTTGCTTGACAGCTCAGTGGATATTTCAGGGGTAAAAATCTTCTCCAGCAAACATTTTTAGGCTGTGACTGATATCTGATGAAAACAAGCCAAATTGGTCATGTCTGCTGATTATTCATACCAACAATTCTGTGAAATTTGGAGGCTTTTGCTCTCCCAAAAATTGAAAAAAATATCAACGTGAAGTTTTTACGAACATAACCCCGCTGTGACCCCAAATTAGAATTATGTTGGCAGATTATCAAACCTTTTAAGTGTTTAAAGTTTCTAAGCTCTAGCTTCGAAAACACCTGGAATAACGTCAATGTTAGGTTATTACGAATAAAACATGACCTCCTCACCTGTGACCCCAAAACTTGACGAGGGTCAATCAAACTCAGGTCAAGTCGGGAGATTATCAAACCCTAAAAGTGTGCAAGGATTTTAAAGCTATAGCTTCAAAATCATCCGAAATAACCTCAACGTGAAGTTTTTGTATGAAACGAACATGATGCTGTGACCCCAACATCTGACGAGGGTCAACCAAACAGGGGTCACTTCTTAATATCATGTTGCAGAGATAACCTCAACGTTATTGTTTTTGTCCACTGCCGGTCAGCCGACCGTCCATACAGACTGACACATATGAATCCTAATACTCACCAATTACTCAGGTGAGTCAAAAAGTGGTCCATAATAATATAATGTCACAGTTTTCATCATCACTTCTCACCTGCTGCACTGCCCACACCAAGACGACGAAGTTCAGCGGCAATGTTGTGTCCGCACTGAGTGCATTCCACTGGCCACCGACATGTGTGAGCGTTGCCATGGTGACTCTGCCGTATCACGCGCAGCCCGTCCCCGGGGGCTGGTACACCGCTGTCGCTGAAGTGGACCATACCTGGGATCCTGCCCACCGCTGTCTGTATCTCCCGCACCACGGAGGGAGCACAGCGCAGAGGGACGGTGAGCGGTTCAGGCCGCAGTTGTGGTGGTACATCGGTATGACCAATGCCGGCTGCCCACAGGTGGAGCCTTGGAACGCTGCGAGTCAGTGCTTCGATCAGTTTGATGTGGCGGGCACCTGATACAGCGCTGTAGGAAATAATGGACTGGTGGAGATATGTTCAAACACACGCACGCCCGCACACGCACACACACACACACGCCCGCACACGCACACACACACACACACACACACATGCACACACAAGCACGTGCATTATTTGCCTACCATTGTTCCCGTTGTTTTCTGGTTGATGTGTCTATTAAGAGTGGAGGACTGTTAAAATTCAATCAACAACTATATCCCCCGAAAACCTGAGACCGAACAAGTCTTCGGAAACATGCGAACATTGAACCGATTTTCCTGAATAAAAAAAATGTAGACTGAACATTATAATTTCACTTTAAAAAAATAGTATATTTCGACTTTTAATGAACAAAATTAATCAATTCATCAATTTACAAGCTAGTATGAACCAGAACAAAATTATGATTGACCCAAAGTTAAATCGCATTAATTGGTTGAAAAATGGGATAGCCACGGTGCCGCCTCAACTTTAATAACAAGAATGCTGAGGCATGATTAAAGTCCCATTCTACCTCACAGGAGGTTAACAGAACGATAGTTTTTCCCCGAAAAAAACCCAATATAATCTGATGGAGGGCCCCGGGTGACACACTTTTTCACACATGCTACTGAGCAGGTTGTTCGCATTATCCGTGAAGCCTACGCATCCTATCGGAGAACAAAAAACAAAATTATAGAAAAGGTCCTTAAAAACAATTGCGCGGAAAACACCAGGGACAGTATTTTTCACCTCTTTTCAAACGGTCATATTTTTTGAGCCCGTGAAAGAATGTTTCTGAAACTTGGCACACATGTAATGGCACCATTCTTTGCAAAGTACACAAAGATAAGTGCATGTCACATGTGTTCCTTGGACGTTACGAACGTTTGCAATTTTTTTAACGGATTCTGTTTCTGTTTGCTCTAAATACTGGAACATATACAGATATATATCTTTGTCATCGTTCTGTGAAATTTGGAGAGGCTGCTAGTGCTATTTGTAGTTTTAGATTTATTGCATATCAACTGCAGCTACCCAGCAAAAACACCATAAAAACCCTGGATTTGTTGCTGTTTTTCCTGATTGTGGTCGCTCGCCTTTACACGCTGGATCAGCCTGCATGACTGCGCGACGGATTTGAACGAAATTTGTATGACTTGTTAGGTAAGACACCAAATACACTTTTTGGTGTAAAAAATGCAAAATATCATTCAGTTTAAGTCACCGTTTCGACGGTTGAAAGGGAATCATGCCGTCAAAAACCGCCATTTTTGAGGGTAGGTTGATGGTCACGGACCTGTGACGTCATACCCAAATATTGCTCAGATTCCAGAAACACATTTTTGAGCAGAAGAATCTGAAAGACAGATCTTCAAATACACGTATATTTCTGACCAAAAAGCTGCTGTACGTATATGTATGTATGTATATATGTATGTGTTGCATGAGCGTGTGTGTGTGTGTGTGTGTGTGTGTGTGTGTGTGTGTGTGTGTGTGTGTGCAAGCGTTTGTGCTTGCTTGCGTGTGCACTTGCGTGCGCGCACGTGCGTTTGTGTGTGTGTGTGTGTGTGTGTGTGTGTGTGTGTGTGTGTGTGAAGGTAAAAAGTAAATTACGCCACAGCATGGTACTTTAAAGGCACAGTAAGCCTCCCGTAAACCATCACAGATACTGTTAGGCTTTTACACACAATACAAACACGCTTTCATTTAAACACTCACCGCTTGAGAACATCCTAGGTGCCCTCCGTAAAGAGCGAGCAATTTTCAAACAATTTATTTTTGCGTGGTTTATTTTACCCCTGAGCCATGGTGAACCCGTGTGATCCTGTCACGTTTCAATATATCACTCAAGGTGATTATGAACCGGTTAATTACTACTAATTAACTAACCACACCACGATCCACTCTCGCAGGCATACAATTAAATAGAGTCAACAAAAGTATAAGTTTCAGACGCCTGTTTATGTATAAACTCTCCACCTCCCTCGAGCCTTCACTCAAAATATGTTCCTTTTACGTTCTCAACACGTAAAAAACCAGTGTTCACTGACAAAATGCCAGTAGTATGTAGAAAATTATAGGAACACGCTGAACCCGTGTAAATATAGTTAAATGAGAATGTTCTGTTCGAAAAGCTCTAGTTCGTGCAGGTGTCTCACACCCCACGTTGTCACTACTCCAATGAAATCATAGATACGAAAAGACAACGGTGGTCAACGGGGTGCGTACGACATGGTGCACTTAGCTTTATCTCTGCTGCTGCTGCTTAGCCGGTATGCTGGTTAGTCGGTCCGCTGGTTAGCCGGTTCGCTGGTTAGCCGGTCCGCTGGTTAGCCGGTCTCCTGGTTAGCCGGTCTCCTGGTTAGCGTAGCTTCATCAGTTCCCGCCAGAGTCAGCCGTGCAGATGTCACAGGAACACGAAACGAACGAATCGGATCGAACGAACGAAGGCTGCAAACAGAAAGCATCGGTGCACTAAACATGTCAGCTACCCCTCACCCACCACCTTAAAACATGTCATCTTTAAATATCTCATCGAGCACGTGGGCCTGCACAAAACTGACTTTTTACAACAACAAAACAGCCATTTTCCGTCCTTCTCTCCCTATCTGCAAAAACCATATACAGATTAGTATTTTAGCGTCACAGAGAGTAAATTATGCGCTAACCTGGAAAGAACAACAGAGAGTATTTCATTCCACAACACAGACTCATCAACAGCGTTAAATAATGATTTATTACCTCAAAAGCCTATGATTGTAACTCTCAATGGAAGCAAAGTCCGCCTCCTCCCTGGAACAGCCTCTGTTCGTCAACAGTGACCAAAACCGTCCAGAACCCCTTGTCGAATCCTTATGCGAAAGCCATCGCCGACGAAGGAAAATTGACGACTTGTCCTCAGCAAAATACGTGGCAGGGAGAAAGGAAAAACTAGTGGAAGTTCCCCTAGAGTGCCGAATATAATACTCGGTGAAAAACCATCATACTCTAGAAACTGTATTAGATCCTTCCTCTTCTGCCGCTGGGTGTCAAGTGTGCCGTCCTTGAGTCTCTGACAGACCACCTAGCCAAATACACGTGACTGACCTTGTCACCAAACCAGTCCAGCTATACACAATTTTGCCTCCCCAAGCAGAAAAAGACACGAGAAACTCAATCCCTGAAAATCCCGTGTGCGCTGTCAGCGAAAAACCGTCAGCCCTATGATAGCAGAAACCCGCACTGTGAAGCTCGTGCGTTTCAAAACATCCGTGCTCGGGAGCACTGTCAGCAAACTCTGCTGTGTCCAATATCACGCACAGGCGCTTTCTATCATAACCGACCAAGAACAGGCACTCCACTGAGTGACACTTTCCTGGTCTCTGTCACCCGATCGTGACACACCTCCCCTCTTCAAGACGAAACCTCGGTTTCGCTCACAGTCATGTTCTCCTCTACAGCCCGAGAGAGAAAGTCAGCTCCAACATTGTTGGCGCCCGGAATGACGCGTACCGTGAATTGGTACGGTTGGAGGATCAACGCCCAGCGCATAAGTCTGGCGTTTGCCAACCTTGCAACCTGAAGATATTGCAGAGGTTGATGGTCTGTTTCCAGACAGAAAGGTCGTCCTCAAGAACGAGCAACCCCTCGTTTCACCCCTGATGACTGCAACCTTCTCTGTCTTCTTGTCTTTGTTCTTCTGGTCTTTGTTCTTCTCCCCGTAGGCTGTCCTCTCTATGTAGGCGCGCAGCAGGTTGGCGTGGTACAGGCGTGCTTTCCCGTGCATCATGATCCTGTAGTCGTTCTGGCCCACTTTCGCTGTCACCTCAAAAGGTCCTTGCCACTGCAGTTGTAGCTTGTTGTGTTTGACAGGTAGAAGTAGCAACACCCGTTCTCCAATCTTGAAGCTGCGCGGCCGTGCCTTGCGGTCGAACCCTCGCGCGTAACGCTGTGCTGCTCTTCCCAGGTTCTCTTGAGCCAGTTTGCAGGTCTCTTCAATCCTGTTCCTGAGTTCTACGATGTAGGTCGCCGTCGTCTGCACCTCCTCGTCAGCTTCTTCGTCTGTCCAAGCCTGACGCAGGATAGCCATGGGACCGCGTACCTGTCTGCCGTACAACAGCTCGAATGGGGAAAAGCCCAAGCTCTCCTGAGGAACCTCGCGGTATGCAAAAAGCAATGCTGGGATGTACCTGTCCCACGTGCGTGGTTTCTCCTGAGCTAGTTTCCTCAGCATGGTCTTCAAGGTGCCATTGAACCTCTCCACCAGTCCGTTGCACTGAGCATGGTAAGGAGTGGTGAAGTGCTGCTCCAGTGATAGCAGTCGTGCTGCCTCCGCCATCACTCCTCCCGTGAACTGCGTGCCTCTGTCGGTGAGTACCTCTGATGGAATTCCCAGCCGGGACCACATAGTAACCAGAGCCTCAGCTACTCGCGTGGCTTCAATCGATTTCAGAGGGATCGCCTCTGGGTATCGAGTAGCGTAGTCCACCATGGTCAAAATGTATCTGTTTCCGTCCTCAGACGCAGGCAAGATGGGCCCGATGATGTCCACTGCCACCCGACGAAAGGGTTCGTCGATGAGCGGCATCTTCTCTAAGGGGACCTTCCTCACCCTTCCTTTGGCAACCACCTTCTGGCACTTATCGCAGGACGCACAGAAACGTCGGACATCCGTGCAGATGCCTGGCCAGTAAAAGTGGCGCCAGACACGATCCGTGGTCTTCTTGGTGCCAAGATGCCCTCCCAGAATCGAGTCGTGTGCCGTTGCCATGACACCCTCGCGAAACTCGCGAGGCACGACAACCTGTTTGAATGCACCTTCCTTGTTGCTGAACTCACGGTAGAGCAACTTCTTGTCCCTGAGGAACCTTGACCTCCCATGCTTCCCGCTCAGCTTCACCTTCCCCGACTTCGCGTGCTCCCGAGGAGTAGCTAAGGTCGGGTCAGAATCCTGAGCCTTCGCGAGAAGCGCGGGGGTCACGTTCCCCAGGGCAGCTCGTGCAGCAGGTAGGGGTTTGAGAGGTTTGTCCTCTCGCTCCGCCTGTGCCCGCGTGAGCACTGAAATGACGTCGGGAGACCGATAAACGGGAACCTCCCTGGTGACGCCGTCCACAAACTGAACCCGGTTTCCGATGAGCAGGTCGCATGGAGGATCGTCCATGACGACGGCCACAATGGTCCCCGTGAACAACGGTGTTACGACCTTGATCACTGCCGTGTTCAAGTCGTAAGCGTGAGATGCCTCGGCCATTCTCACTCTGATGCTGTCTCCTGTGTAGGCCATAGCTGGAACTAGACTCGCCCGAACCACTATCATGTCTGCCCCTGTGTCCCGCAGACCTTCGCCCTTCACTCCGTTAACGTAGACGTTGCAGTGGGGCTGGAAATGTTTCCTGGAGCACGGAACGCAGAGTTGTGGAATGGTGCATGAGCTCGTGACGTCCCTTAACTCCTCGCTGCCAACGAAGTGAACGCCCTTCTGGTCAGCCTGTCTCCTGTGGCAGTCCTTCTTCACGTGGCCCCGCTTGTTGCAGTAGTAACACTGGATGTCAGATCTGGAACTCGATCCCTTGTGTCCCTGATCGTCCTTCCCGTCCTTGGGTCCTGAAGAACCCGAATTTCCCGATTTTCCTGGCCGTGAGCCTGAAGATTTGCCGGAGATCGCCTGGGCGTCCTCGTGTACTCTGATCCAGTCGGCTGCTTCCTGAGTAGTCTTAGGCTGGTGTTCCTGCACAAAGGTCACCACCTCAGGTCGCAGGCTGGACATCAGTTGCTCCATGACAATGAGGTCGGCAAGGTCGTCGACGGTCCAGTTCTTTTCGGCCATCTCCACCCAGCGCCGCAGGTAGAGATTAAGGCGTGCCACAAACTGATGACTCAGCTCGCCGCTCAGTCTCTTGCTGTTACGCAGACGTCGTCTGTAGGCTTCAGCAGTCAGGTTAAAGCGCTGGAGTAACGCCTTCTTAAGTGCCTGATAGTCTCTCGCCTCGTCGTCCTCCAAAGCGTTGTAGAGCTGCAATGCGCGTCCTTTCAAGCAGGTGCTAAGGCGGCTAGCCCACGTGGCCTCTTCCCACTTCTGGTCCGATGCAATGCGCTCAAACCGGCGTAAAAAGTCGTCGAGCTCGTCCTTGTCATCGTCGAACGTCGGCAGTCTCGTACGGTCGGCAACAAACGTCGGCGCGCTAGCCTGAGTAAGCGTACCCTTCTCGGCCTGTAGCCTAGCTAGTTCTAGCTGGAGATCGCGATCCGCCTGCTCTTTCTCTTTCCGTTCCTGTCTGTCACGTTCGGCCTGTCGTTCTTGTCTCTCAAGTTCGTCTTTCTTTTCCTGTCGGTCACGTTCGGCCTGTCGTTCTTGTCTCTCAAGTTCGTCTTTCTTTTCCTGTCGGTCACGTTCGGCCTGTCGTTCGGCCTGTCGTTCCCTTTCTTGTCTGTCTCGTTCATCTTTCTCTTTCCGTTCTTGTCTGTCACGTTCGTCTTGTCGTTCCTGTCTCTCACGTTCGGCCTGTCGTTCTTGTCTGTCAAGCTCTTCTTTCCTCGTCTGTCGCTCTATGTCTTCCTTACGTTCTAACTCCTTGCGCTTAAGCAAACTACGCGCTCTAACGCGTGCGTCTCGCTCTGTCTGTTCCTCGCTACCAGGAGTCTCAAAAGTTAATCTCTTCGTAGGAGATCCCCCTGTAGCCATGGTTAGTTTAGCAAAGCTTTATCACAAAAGTAAGTCTAACGCAGCTATAGCTAGAATACGCGGTGATGAAAGCGATGGATACAAAAATCCAGCAACCAGAAAATGCAGAAGAAAAATCCAAACGGTGTAGAACAAATCGCGTAGCCTACTTTATGGCTGCTTTTTGCGGTGAAACAAAGTGTTTCCCACAGCCGTGGCCTACTTTAACGGCTGCTTTTTGCGGTGAAACAGAGTGTCTCCCACAGCCTTGGTTAGGACAGAAGTCCTCGGACCCTTCCCCCCCAAAATTCCAACAAAGTCAAAATATGGAGAAAAATCCAAGTAAAACAAGACTATAGAAATGTAACCTGCTACAGAATGCGAAACAACAATGTAGAGAAAACTGAGTGAAACGAATAACAAATCCGCTAACCCCGCTCAGCTCTCTGCAACGGAAAACTCTGAACGTACAACAACAAAGATTCACAAACAAAGGAAAGGGAAATAATCACAGTTAGCGCATACAATAGCTTACAAATTACAATTTACATTTCCTGCAAGATGTGAATCGCTTAAGGTGTGGTATATGATCAAAACTATAAACAAAAAAGGGTAGCACCAAGCAGAAAATAAGTCGAGCACTGACGAGATTATCTGCTCTTAGTTATCCTTAATTGGTGGGTCTTTATCAGTTGGAAATTAACTGAGTAAATCCCGGCTTGGCCCCCATGTGTCACGTTTCAATATATCACTCAAGGTGATTATGAACCGGTTAATTACTACTAATTAACTAACCACACCACGATCCACTCTCGCAGGCATACAATTAAATAGAGTCAACAAAAGTATAAGTTTCAGACGCCTGTTTATGTATAAACTCTCCACCTCCCTCGAGCCTTCACTCAAAATATGTTCCTTTTACGTTCTCAACACGTAAAAAACCAGTGTTCACTGACAAAATGCCAGTAGTATGTAGAAAATTATAGGAACACGCTGAACCCGTGTAAATATAGTTAAATGAGAATGTTCTGTTCGAAAAGCTCTAGTTCGTGCAGGTGTCTCACACCCCACGTTGTCACTACTCCAATGAAATCATAGATACGAAAAGACAACGGTGGTCAACGGGGTGCGTACGACATGGTGCACTTAGCTTTATCTCTGCTGCTGCTGCTTAGCCGGTATGCTGGTTAGTCGGTCCGCTGGTTAGCCGGTTCGCTGGTTAGCCGGTCCGCTGGTTAGCCGGTCTCCTGGTTAGCCGGTCTCCTGGTTAGCGTAGCTTCATCAGTTCCCGCCAGAGTCAGCCGTGCAGATGTCACAGGAACACGAAACGAACGAATCGGATCGAACGAACGAAGGCTGCAAACAGAAAGCATCGGTGCACTAAACATGTCAGCTACCCCTCACCCACCACCTTAAAACATGTCATCTTTAAATATCTCATCGAGCACGTGGGCCTGCACAAAACTGACTTTTTACAACAACAAAACAGCCATTTTCCGTCCTTCTCTCCCTATCTGCAAAAACCATATACAGATTAGTATTTTAGCGTCACAGAGAGTAAATTATGCGCTAACCTGGAAAGAACAACAGAGAGTATTTCATTCCACAACACAGACTCATCAACAGCGTTAAATAATGATTTATTACCTCAAAAGCCTATGATTGTAACTCTCAATGGAAGCAAAGTCCGCCTCCTCCCTGGAACAGCCTCTGTTCGTCAACAGTGACCAAAACCGTCCAGAACCCCTTGTCGAATCCTTATGCGAAAGCCATCGCCGACGAAGGAAAATTGACGACTTGTCCTCAGCAAAATACGTGGCAGGGAGAAAGGAAAAACTAGTGGAAGTTCCCCTAGAGTGCCGAATATAATACTCGGTGAAAAACCATCATACTCTAGAAACTGTATTAGATCCTTCCTCTTCTGCCGCTGGGTGTCAAGTGTGCCGTCCTTGAGTCTCTGACAGACCACCTAGCCAAATACACGTGACTGACCTTGTCACCAAACCAGTCCAGCTATACACAATTTTGCCTCCCCAAGCAGAAAAAGACACGAGAAACTCAATCCCTGAAAATCCCGTGTGCGCTGTCAGCGAAAAACCGTCAGCCCTATGATAGCAGAAACCCGCACTGTGAAGCTCGTGCGTTTCAAAACATCCGTGCTCGGGAGCACTGTCAGCAAACTCTGCTGTGTCCAATATCACGCACAGGCGCTTTCTATCATAACCGACCAAGAACAGGCACTCCACTGAGTGACACTTTCCTGGTCTCTGTCACCCGATCGTGACAGATCCAGTTTCCCTTTTTCACAATGTTGTCGTCAGTTTGTAATTCGCTGTGATCTGCAATAGCACGTTATTATGTACCTCTGACTATGCACGAAAGAAACGGCTGTGGTTCACAAAAAGTCTAGCGATGGCTTTTGACTGTTCAGAGGAACTGGCGATAGCATAAACCGTCTTCTGCTACGAGAACCACGACCTTGCGTGACCCTGCTTCCGGGCTTTTTTTTTTCAAACTTTCAAAACTTCGAATTGTACTGATCTTGTCTTGATGAAAAAAGAATTCTTTTATGATTTAAGAATGTTTGTGTAACAAGCTGTCAATTTATTATTTAGATTTTGAAAGTTAGGTCTAGCGCCAAAACGCACAGGCGCCCGATGGTGGTACAGACAATCCGGCTGGCCAATCAAAAATAAATTCTTTGAAAAATGCCCGCTCTTTAAGCCTGTCTTACACTGTGCCGAATATCCTTACGAATATGAAAATGTTGTATTCGGCCAAAAAAGAGACGAATGGACAGGAAAAAACAGAAGAAAAATCGAAGGCTTACGAATCCTTGAGAATGTCATACGAATGGTTGCGACTGCTTGCAAATGTCTACCGATCATTGCGATTGTATACGAATCCATATACGGATATATTACGAACGTTGCGAGTGGCCTTGCGAGTGTTGCGAGTGCTTGCAAACATTTTACAAATTAAACGAGTATGCAATTCGCATTGTTCGTAATGTTGCTCTTACACTCTGGCGAATTGCCCTTGCGAATATAATTCGCCAATAACTCGTAATGATCGGGACATGGTCGCAAGACATTCGTAAATGTTCTTAACCATTCGCCACCATTCGTCTCTTTTTGCGAACATTAGCAACATGCTCCTAATATTCGCAAGGAAGTCATATTCTGAATGTTTCGCAACGTAATCGTAAGTATTCTCAAACCATTCGTAATCATCGTAAAGGTATGCGTAGCGCTCGCAAGCATTCGTAAGGATTTTATTCGTGCACATTTTGCCAACATCTTGCGAATGATTGCGAATTCATTACGAATTTCTCAGGAATGTTTTGACCATTTCTTCCCAATTCATAAGAAGGTTGCAAAAGCCTTACGAAATGCTTGCGAGTGACTGCAATTGCTTGCGAATGTTTTAAAAACAGTAAGAATATCTTGCAAACGTCTTGCAACTAAACGGCGATTTTGATGCGTATGTATTCTCAATGATCGGTACACATTCGCAAGCACTCGCAACCATTCGTAAGACATTCGCAAGGATTGGTAAGGCTTCCAATTTTCTATATTATTCATGGCCATGTGTCTATTTTTTTGCCGAATACAACATGTTCATATTTGCAAGGATAATCGGCACAATGTAAAGACAGGCATAACGAATGGTTGCGAATGGCTTGCTAGCGCCACGAATACATTGCGATGATTACAAATGTCTTGCGAGTACGGACGGGGGGGGGGGGGGGGGGGGGGGGACGGACGGACGGACGACTCGGGTGAGTACATAGACTCACTTTTGCTTCGCATGTGAGTCAAAAAACCAAGAGAACCGACACTGTCGATCATGGACGAACAGCGCTTAAAATGTGTGACCAAAGAGATGGAGTGGACCTTTGACCTCTCAAAATATTTCTAACTGCAGTTAACGTTACTGTGCTTCTCACTTCAAAGAACATGGAGCCCCTAGGGCTTTCAGTCATGCCTCCATATGATATGATAATACATTTCATTTACCTTCTTGCAAGGAATCGAAAACTGCTTTTTTTTTGACGAAGTAATGTTCATAATTGTCCTGGCAGGACAGCGTTAGTCGCAATGAGACCCTACATTACCTAATTATGACAAAAGCCAACATACAAGTCTGTTAGTTTCTACGTAAGAGAGAATTCTTTCCACCATTGGTAGTTTACGTCAAAATTCACAACTTTTCGACGCCGTTTTAGGGGCACATTTCTTTAATTTTACTCTTTTTTTTTCTTTTTGTTTACAAAATCCACACAGGGTATGCCGATTTTTATGTTAAGAATGCAACTTGTTTGTAATGTGAAGTATCTAGCTACGAAAGTGACTGACCTCAAATTGTGGACTGGGTGGCCGAGTGGTAACGCACTTGCGCTCGGAAGCGAGAGGTTGCGAGTTCGACCCTGGGTCAGGGCGTTAGCAAGTTTCTTCCCACCTTTCCTAACCTAGGTGGTGGGTTCAAGTGCTAGTCTTTCGGATGAGACGAAAAACCGAGGTCCCTTCGTGTACACTACATTGGGGTGTGCACGTTAAAGATCCCACGATTGACAAAAGGGTCTTTCCTGGCAAAATTGTATAGGCATAGATAAAAATGTCCACCAAAATACCCGTGTGACTTGGAATAATAGGCCGTGAAAAGTAGGATATGCGCCGAAATGGCTGCGATCTGCTGGCCGATGTGAATGCGTGATGTATTGTGTAAAACAAATTCCATCTCACACGGCATAAATAAATCCCTGCGCCTTGAATATGTGCGCGATATAAATTGCATAACAAAATAAAAAATAAAAATCCCTGCGCTTAGAACTGTACCCACGGAATACGCGCGATATAAGCCTCATATTGATTGATTGATTGATTGAAAGAATTGTAACATAGACATTTCATGTTTCTCTGAAAATTTGCTCAAAACTTATTACAATTAATTGCATGCTTTACGGGGACCACCGTGACCCGTATCGGTCTTCGGCTTGCCAAGTTTCAGGCTCACATATTGACGAAATGCTTTGATATCGCGTCATGCAAGTGATTCAATATTTTTAAGTTTGGTTTACCAAAAGTACCCTTTGACATGACCTGAGTGGCTATAGGATTCTACTGCGCGGTTTCCGTTAAAACTAGTGGAGCCGATTTATTATCTTCCAAAAACACACACACACACACACACACACACACACACACACACACACACACATACACACACACACACACACACACACACACACACACACACACACACACACACACACACTTAGTTTATAGATGACACTCACCGGCTGTCAAAAGACACTTCGTCGAGGAGAATATACAGCCTTCCGTTTTTCACATTCGCCAAAAGGTCACTGATGGCATGCTCCAAATCTGCCTCACTGCTATGGAAATTGTATTGGTTGAAAAAGATGCTGCCTGGTGTTAGGGAAGGTGTCAGGTCTGCTGTTAGTGACAGCTGTAGCTGCTCCCTAATCATGAAGCTGGCAGCCCGGGTGGTGTATTCTGTTGAAATGAGGTGCACGTCTTGGCCCTGCAGCAGCCACTGCAACCCCTGCAGTATCAGCACAACCGTTTTGCCTGCTCACAAACCAAAATACAGTATGTTGATTATTTAATAGCAACGGGAAAGCAAGGCGTTGTAACATACAGACGACTTGAACGTCATTCCCTAAGGTAGAAACATCAGCCTCTGCAGCAAAGCACCACCTCATGTAGAGCAAGGTGTCTGTGGGCCCACAAAGGCAGTGCCCCCCCCCCCCTTTTTTTTTAGCGCAAAGCTCTTTCCCATTTACATGTTTTGCTCCCTAATCAAAGACTTGCCCAGCCCCCTTCTTGTGGTCGTCATCCTCATTGATTAGAAGTCATTACCGCAAGCTCTAGCAGGAGAAACCAAGAACAAAAGAGATGTGCAAACTGATATCCTTTCTTTTACACATCAAATAATGATTAAAGTGACAGCTTTGTCCTAAATGTGGCAACCTTTCCTGGAGGAAATCAGGGGCAATGACCTAGCCGACAAGGCGGCAAAAGAGGCTCTATGTCAAATTTGACTGTGAATGACATCAGGCTCTCGTGCATGGAAGCCTCACAGCTGCTCACCAAACTTAAAAGAAAAGAGAAGAAAGAAAAAAAAACCCATCTAAAACAAGTGTGGGCACCACAACTTCCCCTCTCACCCATGATGCGTCGTTTTGTCTTCTCTTCCAATTTCCATACAAATCTATGAGTGTGCAGGACTGGGTCATTCTTGGCAAGATGCTAGCATAATTATACAGGTTGTCTACAAATTGAGATGTTTCTGGTATGTAATGAACAAATAAGTAGAGGTTGCATGTCGAGTCTCAGTGATTATTAAAAATACTGGTCGAAGTTAGCGGATCATGAAAAATGTGTGTAGTCATGAATTCTTTGAATTCGGCGGAAATGAACTGGGGACCATTGTCCGATTTCAGGGAAAATGGTAGCCCATGTGTTGTGAACATTGTTTCCAGACACTCCACAATTTTTTCTGCTTTTGTATTTCTCAGAACTGCGGTCTCGAAATACCGGCTATAGTAGTCTACTACTTCTAGAATCGACTCTCCACTTGGCAACGGACCAAGCAAGTCAACTGCCAAGTCTTCACATGGACCATCTGGGAATGTGGTTCGAACCATCGGTTCCGGCTTTGACGGCATTCCGACAATTTGACATTCGTGACAAGAACGTACACATTTTTCAACATCTTTGTCAAGACCGGGCCACCACACTTTGGTTCGAATTCTTTCTTTTGTTTTCACCACCCCTTGGTGTCCCTCGCGTGCTATTTCAACAACGCGTTCTTTCAGTGCTTTGTATGCTACGTTCGGGCATTTTTCCCAGTTTCCTGATTTGATACATTCTCTCACTGCAGACAACTCTTCATCTACAGCTGATGCCTCTTTAATTTCATGTGCTGTCATTGCCCTCGGTACGGCCTTCTTTGCAGCGAAGTACACATATTCTTCCGCAACGTTTCGACCACAAACACGTTCAGTGTCTTGGTTCACGAGTCGCGACAACGAGTCGGCAATGTTCTGTGAGCCCGGCTTGTATTCCACCGTGAATTGGTAGCTCTGCAACCGAAGCACCCATCGCTCGATACGCGCCGACGGTTTCGAACGTTTGGAATAGATGAACTGCAGTGGGCGGTGGTCGGTTTCAAGTGTGACTCAATACCGTACACATACAGATGAAATCGCTCGCACGCCCATACAAGAGCTAATGCTTCTTTCTCAGTTTGTGAGTAACGTCGTTCGACATCCGACAAGCTACGGCTAGCATAGTAGATCACTCTTTTCTCACCGTTCTGAACTTGTGTGAGAACTGCACCTAGTCCGACTGGACTCGCGTCTGCAACAATACGCGTCTCGGCTTTCGGACCGAAGTACGCGACGTTTTCAGCTTTCGACAAATCATCCTTCAAAGTTTGAAATGCCTTTTCTTGTTCTGTTTTCCACTGAAATGGTGCGTTCTTTCTGGTCAATTTTCTCAGTGGTTCGGCTTTGGTCGCCAAATTTTCTATGAAGCGAGCGTTGAAGTTCACTAACCCCAAGAAGCTTCTGACTTCCGACGCTAAAGTCGGCTGTTTTGCGTTTTTCACAGCTTCTACTTTTGCGGATGTTGGCCCTATCCCTTTCTCCGAGAGTAGGAACCCCATGAACTGAAGTTCGGACATCCGATAGACACATTTGTCTGGATTGAGTGTGAGGCCATTCTCTTGTAGTGTGCGTAGTACCTTGTCGAGTCTCCGGTCATGTTCCTCGACTGTTTCTGCATGTATGATGATGTCATCTGTCATGTTCCGTGCACCCGGACAATCGCGAATCACGTCTTGGATAGTATGTTGGTAGATTTCTGGCGCTGACGTCACTCCGAACATCAAACGCTTGTACCGAAATAATCCGATGTGTGTTGCGAATGTTGTGACGGCACACGACTCTTCAGACAACTCAAGCTGATGAAACCCCCACTTCAAATCAAGCTTTGTGAAAACTTTGCTTCCGTTCATTTCGATCAGTGTTTCTTCGATAGTCGGTATAGGAAAACGTTCACGCTCAACTGCTTCATTGGCCTGTCTCATGTCTACGCATAGCCTAATGTCATCACTGTTGGGTTTAGGAACCACTACGATCGGGCTAGCAAACGAAGTCGGACCTTAACTTCTGCGCGCTCGATAATGTCGAGTTCCTCTAGCTCCGCGATTTTCTTTTCAACCTTTTCCCGGAGGCTGAATAGAATCCGGCGAGCTGCCTGAACAGCTGGTTTTACATTGTGGTTCACATGCAGTGTAATCTTTTGATTCTTCAGTTTACCCAACCCTTTGTACAACTCTGGGTACCTCTGTTCTGGTTTGTCTGACAGTGACACAGATCTGACAGTTTCAGGTTCTCTTGGCAATCCCACTCTCAAAACACCCAGTTTTTCTGATGTTTCTTTTCACAAAAGAGACTTTGCCTTTCTCTTCAATGACAACAAATTCAGCTGTGTGAATTAGAGAAGCAAAAGGTGCCCATGCACGGGCACGTGTAAAATTTATTGAAGACGGGGAAAAAAACACTAAATATTTTCTCAACCTAGAAAAGGCTCGAGCAAATAGTAAAGTAATGGATAGACTAACTAATGAGGAAGGACAAGTATTGAAAAAAAGACAAGATATTGTAAAAGAGCAAACTCGTTTTTATTCAAATAGATACAAAAAAAGAATTAACTTTGATGAACAATATGTTGAAATGTTTTTACAAGACGTAGAAGTTCCACAATTGACCGAAGAACAGAAAAATAGCATTGAGGGCATTTTAACTGAAGATGAAATCTCAAAGGCTTTAAAAATAATGAAAAATGGCTCAGCACCAGGCGGAGATGGTCTAACAACTGGTTTTATGAAATTTTTCTGGTGTCAGATAAAGACAATGGTTATATGTTCCTTGAACGCCGCTTTTGATAATGGTCAAATGTCTCCGACCCAAAAGAGAGCAGTTATAACATTAATACACAAAGGGAAGCAACTGTCAAGGGATGATCTGAAGAACTGGCGACCAATATCTTTACTAAACTCAGATTATAAGTTACTGGCAAAGTGTCTAGCAGTACGCCTAAAAAGTGTGCTTGGAACAATAATTCATGAAAATCAGTTTGGTTTTATGAAAGGCAGAAATAGTAGCACAGCAGTTAGAATGATTGATGATATAATTACACATCTCAAACAAACGAACAAACCAGGGCTACTCCTAGCTCTAGACTACAAAGCTGCTTTCGACACAATATCAAAAGAATACATAATGTATGCCTTTAAACGCTTCAATTTTGTTAACACTTTTGTTAGATGGGTCACTACGCTCATGAACGAAACAGTAAGTTGTGTAAATTATATGGGGTGGTTGTCAGAGCCTATAGAAATGAACGCTGGAATTCGACAAGGCTGCTCATTCTCACCAATGGCCTTCGTGCTCGCCTTAGAGCTGCTGGCAGTCAAGATGAGGGCAGATCAGTCAGTTAAAGGGGTATTCTTGCCATCAGCCAATAGTACTAATCAAGAAAGACTATTGAAAATGATCTTGTACGCTGATGATATTACGCTTTTTCTGAAAGGCACTGATGATGTGCAAAATGCTCTGACATTGGTGTCATATTTCTCCAAGTTCTCAGGACTGGCTGTGAACAGACTGAAATCGGAGGCCATGTGGTTGGGTTCACAGAAGTACTCTGAGGAGCAGCCATGTGGCTTCAGATGGAAATCAAAAGTCAAAATTCTTGGTATATATTTTAGTAATAATTTAGAAGCCTCGGAAATCGAAGAAAACTGGACGGAAAAAATTAATCATATTCAGAGCACAATGATTAAGTGGTCTAAGAGAAACTGCAGTATAATGGGAAAGATTTGCCTTGTAAAATCACTTTTGATCCCTCAATTAACACATGCTTTGCAAGCTTTGATTATACCCGAAAAGATCATATGTAAACTGAACTCAATGTTTTTCAGATTCATTTGGAAAAAAAGATTTTCAAACACAAAAGCCTATGAAAAGGTAAAACGAAAAGTTATGTGCCAGGAAACAAGTAAAGGTGGCCTAAATATGATTGACTTGGGTGACTTTCAAAAATCCTTTGTACTTGGATGGTTTTCGAAATTACTGCAACCAAACGAAGAAGCTTGGAAAAGTATTCCACTCAGTATGTTCTCCAAACTCGGAAAAAATCTATGCTGCTTTCAAGCAAACGTCAAACCAGCCTTATTTAAAGGGTTGGGGTTGATTACAAACAAGTTCTGGAAAAGCGTTTTAGAATGTTGGCTTGACAACCATGAAAAGATATTACCATGCGTGAAAAAAATGACCCAGCTGGAGAATTTATGCCTATGGAATAACTCTCTAATTGCTTATCGTGGCAAGACAATGTTTCTACGTGATTGGGTTACATCTGATATATGCTATGTGAAGGATTTATACGAGAATACCATTTCACAGCATTTGTGAAAGAGTTGGGACTATTTGAATATGGGGCAATTCGCACAGCAATAGCATCCCTTTTTTTTAAGATGAATGATAATGGAATACAAGCTATGAAGGTAATGGATAATAAAAAAATAAGTACATTTAAAGGCATATGTACTCGATGACTATACACGCTAATTGCTTTACCAACAGCTGGAGACATGCTAAATTAAGTTCCCTGCAAAATATTGTGGTCTAGGACCCCTTCAATGTTGAGATATGTTAATTTTCATTTTGATCTGGATCGTCCTATTTATAGATTTGGCAACACATGTAACGTTGATGCAAGGGAGCTAACACCGCGGCTTTGTTGACATCCTCACTTTTTCAGAGGCTAGAACAAGCTGTAATGCATGTATTATGGTCCGCGCATGGTGACATATCGTCATTATATGGTCTTATGGTGCGTTTGACATCGATTATGGGCAAACTACACTTTGTAAACACGGGAGCGCGTACATATGCCTTTAAACCCAGGCAGTTTCGTAAATTAATGGTAGACGCTTATCAAACTGAGACTATTGCAGTCAGTTTCTGGAAAAGAAAGATGGGAATTGAAATAAACAAGGACATTTTGCAGATAGCAAGCAACGCATCAAAAGAAGTAAGATTGAGACTGCTACACTGGAAAATAACTCATAACATTTATCCAACGAACATTATATTGTATAAAATGGGCATTGCTGAGAGTATTAGTTGTACACATTGTACAGAAGAGACAGATTATATCGAACATTTCTTTTATTATTGTATGAAAATAAGCAAAGTGTGGAATCTTGTTGAAGAAGCCTTCTTCACCGCTTGTTCAAAAAGAATTCATGTTGATGTGCGGGATGCCCTATTTGGCCTAGTTAAAAGGAATTCTATTTCATCCGCTGAAGCAAACTATGTCAATTTGCTGATCTTGATTGCAAAAATGTGCATAGGTATTTATAGATACGGTACCCCTTTAGAGATCGGATGTATTTTTGAAAAAGAGTTAAGTTTAAGAAAAATAATTGACTTGTGACTCGCATATATGTTGCTATCTGTGAAATTGAAATAAAGAAACGTTAGGTAACAAAAGGAGAAATGATGACGGAAGAAAATATAGGACAAAATGTATAAAATTAAAAAAAGGTGGAGAGAGAGAAGATAGAACGAGAGGAGACAGTGAGAGAGAGAGAAAGAGAGAGAGAGAGAGAGAGAGAGAGAGAGAGAGAGAGAAAGAGAGAGAGATTGGCAGACTATGGGAGAGAGGGGGAGAGAGAGACCGACAGAGTATGGGGGAGAGGAGAGAGAGAGAGAGAGAGAGAGAGAGAGAGAGAGAGAGGGAGAGAGAGAGAGAGAGAGAGAGAGACGAAGCAAAAAAGAAGAACAAAGAAGAAGACAGAAAATTCCGAAGAACAAAATTCAGAAAAAAACAGACAAGTCGAAGAGAAAGAAAGTGGATGCAGAGAAAGACAGACTAGGGAGTGAGTGAGAGAGAGAGAGAGAGTGAGTGAGAGAGAGAGAGAGTGAGTGAGAGAGAGAGAGATGTTGTGTGGACAAGTGTGAGAAAGAGAGAGAGAGAGAGAGAGAGGAGAGAGGAGAGAGAGAGAGAGGAGAGAGAGAGAGGGTAAATGTAAATAAAAAAAAAATAAAAACAATTGTCCATGATCTGTTTACTGTCCATTGAGTGTGAAGCTGAGAGAAAGAGTGAGACTGAAGGAAAACAATAATAACTTAATAAGAATTAAAATGATTATAAAAAAAAAAACTTCCGATTTAAACAAATATTAAAAAAACGCACGCACATGTGTGATTAACAATGTCTGATCTCCTACAAACAAAAAACAAAACAAAAAAAAAATGCTGTGTGAATTTCTGAAACCCCAGGAACAACAATTTCTGCCTGAAATGTTCCTGCTTCTGTCAGAGGTGTGTCCTGCCCATAAGCATACAGCTTTCTTGGTTTGTCAACTTTCTTGCATGTAAACTTCATTTTCTTTTTCTTCAACTGTTCCCAGTTTTGCCTATCAACAATGTTGCAGCTTGCCCCAGAATCTATCATCATTGACATATTGACACCCTCCACAACAACATCAATTGTGGAATTGTAGAATTTGTCAACAACAAATGCATGCTCATCATCATCATCACTCTCACGCACATTGTTCAGATGCTTTGATTTTGATTTGCACACAGAAGCGAAATGGTTCATTTTTTTGCATTTTGTGCATTATTTACCTTTTGCGGGACATGCCGAATCTTTTGCAAAATGTCCTGTCTTTCCACACCGAAAACATTTCAGTCCGTGTTTGTCTGACTCTGTTTTAGTCTTTCTGTCAGTGCGGTCAAACGGTTTCCTGGGTCGTGGTCTTGAAACAGCACTAACAAGTTCAGTTTCCTTTTCACTTGCTCTGCCATCCATCTGCTTCACCTGTGAAACTGCCGCCTCATGAGCTTGTGCTTTTTCAAGTAACTGTCCCAATGTCAAAGCTCTCTTCGCCAGAAGTTTCGCTTGCAGTGTTCTGTCTGGACATCTGTCGATGACTTGATCTCTGATGCTCGCATCGCGTGCAGCACCGAAGTTGCAGTTCTCTGCTTTCTGCCTCAGACGTGTAACGAACTGCGCCGTCGTCTCACCTGCCTTCTGCGTCATCTGCCTGAACTGGTGGCGTTCAAAAGTCTCATTCTGCAGGGGCTTGAAGTATGTATCCAGGGCAGTAATTGCCTCATCGTAGCTTGCTCCCCCATCCAGTGTATCAAAAATGTTTTGAACTTCCACTCCAGCACAGTGGAGCAACAGTGGACGTTTCTGGTTATTCCCCACATCTCCTCTTGCAGCAATGTACAACTCGAAACTTTTCTTCCATCTCGTCCATCTCGAAGACACGCTAGATGGGTCACCAGTTGGATCGAATTTGTCAACACAGAAAGTGTTCGCTGCCATCTTTCTGAATACGTCACAGTATACACACAGTTTTCAATGACGTCACGATTTCACTCGATCGACCGGCCAAGAAAATGACGAAAAACTTGATTAAATCTAAGTTACTTCACAGATCCTCATCGCCAGATTGTAGACCCGCTCCCAAGGGTAAGACAGACATAACCTGCTCGAAGCACAACCGTACTAATTCACTCGAACTCGTAGTTCATTTTGGCTGCCTGTTTATTCGTACTGTCTCACTCCGGTAGGTGGCATTGGCGAGTACACATGTAAGGGAGACAATTCTCCAATCACATCGGGAACGCGGAATAACGCCGAATTGCAATTGTCGCCAAAGACCAAATTCCATTTGTCGCCTAACTTAGAATTTGTTCTTTAGCCAAATGTCGCCTAATGTCGAATTGCCAAAATGGCGCCTAACACCGAATTCCTATTGTCGCCTAACATAGAATTCCAAATGTCGCCTAATGTCGAATTGCCAAATGGCGCCTAACACCGAATTCCATTTGTCGCCTAACATAGAATTCCAAATGTCGCCTAATGTCAAATTGCCAAATGGCGCCTAACACCGAATTCCCATTGTCGCCTAACATAGAATTCCAAATGTCGCCCAATGTCGAATTGTCAAATGGCGCCTAACACCGAATTCTCATTGCCGCCTAACACAGACGGTCCCGAACAGACAAGATAGATAGACAGACAAAGAAAGCTCACTTAATGTCTTCCGCATTTTTATGGGAAATAACGTGAAAAACATATTGCCAAGACCAGAACGAAAAATAAAGAAAAGAACACCAAGTTGAGCTCTATTCACAATTGAGAAAGGGTAATGTTGAGCTTCACGTAAATTTCACGTACATTTCGCGTTGAGTTTGGCGTGATGTGAACAAAGTGTTTGGAGTCCAGCTATGATGGCCAACATTGAAAACCAGCATCATATAAAGTCACAACGAATCAAAGCAAGTTACACAGTTCCGAGTCTGCCACCATGTATACCACATTTGAAGGAAGAAGGAAGGACACCACTTTATGTGTGTAAAATCAGTCCATTTTATCTTGTGAAATTCTGAATAAAATCGTGTTTAAACCAAATATATTCAAATGCCAGCCTTTTGTAATGGAGTGAACAATTGGATTAAAAACAGTTAAAACAAAAAACAAAAAAGTAATTCGGTGTTAGGCACCATTTGGCACTTCGACATTAGGCGACATTTGGCATTCTATGTTAGGCGACAATGGGAATTCGGTCTTATGCTACAATTGGCAATTCGACGTTAGGCGACAATGGACAATTCGACGTTAGGCGACAAATGGAATTCGGTGTTATTCATGTTACCCATCACATCAATAACGTGTCGTCTGCTATGCTACAGTGTGTATTCTGTTCATGTTTTGGTATCGCTTAGGATATGTTCTTTCTTCGAATGGGACTAGCAGACGAACTTTCGCAACCGTGTTCCAACGTTAAAAACTGTATGGAGTTCAGTTTTCTGGGGCAAAATAGTGTATGAAACCGCTGTATATTCTTTAAATTGATGAAGTGTGTGCATTTGGTTGCGTGTGATCTGTTTATAAAATGAAATATTGTTGAAAAGTAACCGTCGGATTGCTGTTTTTTGTCCAAGCAACTCAGTTCAGAAAATTTGAAAGGGGAACTACTCTTGTCGCTAGACAGAGTACGAGAGTTACTTGCCTTGGGAGCTTGCGTGCACTCATAAGAGATCTAAAGTGAGTTTTTCTGCACTGATCGTTAGATTTGGATTGCTTTCTTTCTTTCTTTCTTTATTTGGTGTTTAACGTCGTTTTCAACCACGAAGGTTATATTGCGACGGGGAAAGGGGGGGAGATGGGATAGAGCCACTTGTTAATTGTTTATTGTTCACAAAAGCACTAATAAAAAAATTGCTCCAGGGGCTTGCAACGTAGTAGGCCTACAATATATTACCTTACTGGGAGAATGTAAGTTTCCAGTACAAAGTCAAAGGACTTTTTTTTTTTTTTTTTCCTTACACCTGTTCCATGTCCCGTTGTGCTCTCACGCCGCCCCGTCCCTGCACTCGCTGTTCCATCCACATCTGAATTTCGTCCCGCTGCCAGACTTGTCGTTTTACAGACGCTCCAGGGAGGGATGTCGGGTCGTTGCGGTAGGCTACCCTCGGAAGATGACACTGCACTTCTGCTGAATCACTTCAACGGTGTTCAGTAGTGGGTCTGTCCCGAGCTAACGGACGCAGCCCACTACCTACTATGCCCCCTACTAACGACATTGACTGCTAAGTCGCGGAGCCAGGCTGAGTGAGGGTCCCCTCCAGAGAGCAGACCGCCACCACGTCCCTCCGTCGACCCCCCAGAACGTCACACGTTGAAGACTGACAGCAGAAGTACTATTCAGGGAAGGATGGAACAGGAACACTGAGACCAAGGTCACCATGAGAGCTCCGGGCATGAAGGGCCACAAGAGCAAGGACAATTTAACATTAACATTTCTTACATACTGCTTGACTAAAATCTTTACAAACATTGACTATATTCTATACAAGAAACACTTAACAAGGGTAAAAGGAGAAACAGAATCCGTTAGTCGCCTCTTACGACATGCTGGGGAGCATCGGGTAAATTCTTCCCCTTAACCCGCGGGGGGTAGATTTGGATTTAGAAAACAACCGAACTCATGGATTTTATACAAGATACAAGATACAAGATATTTATTCACCAATTTTGCAAAAGGATTTCATCTTGGCACGGCACGGTAAAAAATAAAATAAAAACCAACCAGACACATATGCAGACACACATCACCATGCATGCATACATACGTACATTACACTGTCATGCACACACAGACACAACTCACACACACACACACAATTATTTACATACTCACACATAACCAGCCACATATCTACATCACAAATTCACATCGTCGCCTTGTAAAGGTAAAAACCATATCAGTTTAAAAGGGGTGCCAGTAATATCAATACAACATTAGTGAATACTAGAATACCTAAAATTTATAATCCATTTAAAAGTAAGTAGTACACGTAATCATTTAGTCAGATCATCACATAAAATTATATAATCATAATCTAGCCAGTTAGACAGTTTAAAACAACAGTATTAACAGACTATCACAGATCTATTCTAGAACCTGAACCTGGAGTCGCATTGCACAAAACTACTACCATCACAGAACTACTCCAGCACCTAAAAATTAAGGAGATTAATGTGTTCAAGCCTGTAGTTGCTAGTTTAAATGCAGTTTGTTTGTATTGTTTGGTCCAGAGATGTATATTTCGTACATTAAAGCGTTCGGAACGTTTCAATCGCTAAAGTAGTTCCCTGAAAGTCTAGCTCATCAACCTGTGAGCTATCGAGGATTTTTTTTTTTTTTTTTTTTTTTTTTTTGCCAAGCACATCATTGTGGGGCTTTTAATCAATAACATGCATCCGTCTACAATTTATCATCATTCATCCATCAACATTTATAATAGATATGTTTGGCAAGTATACACAACACACAGCATTAGGACATAACAGACAGACGGACATATACCGTTCTCCTGCAAGTAAGGCCGGAGCTTAACATAGCATGCAGATTACAATACTTGACATTATGGACGTATTACCTGCTTAATAATAATACAGTCAGTTAATAATACCGTCAAACAAAGACAAAAATAGAAAAGAAACAAACAAAAATCAAAGCCAAAACACATATCATCACATCTCTGCACAACCTAGCGTAGGCCTACTACCTAACCAACTCTTCATATGGGGACCATAATTCTACAAATTTGGTAATGTTACCAGATTTGAAACTGGAATATTTTTCTATTTCAAATCTGTATTTCAAATTTCTTAGAAATATTTCTAACAGTGGCCTTGTCTCTTGTAACTTACTCTTATAAATATAAAACTTTGCAAACAAAATGATAAAATCCAAAACCACATTGTTCATACACCCAAACAAAATAAATTCTTCTGTAAAATGAACATTTGCGCGGTAAATACCACTTCTGTTTAACAGTTCTTCCAAGTCAGTCCAAAATTTCCGACTAAGCGGGCAGTACCAAAATATATGTGAAATAGTTTCATTTTCAATTTTACAAAAGGCACAAAGGGGACTGTCAAGAATCTTTTGAACAAATAGCCGGCAAGCAACACCAAGAATGCGGTGAAGCAATCTGGTCTGGAACCATCTTAACTGTGTGTCCTTAGTTGTTTTGAAACACTTATCAAAAATCTGTTTCCAGTTCAGGTTGTAAAAATACATATTCCATCTGTTCATGCCTGCAGGGTTATCGTCAAATTTTGATTTCAAAAGGACTTCTTTAATTGCCTGTTTGCCTCTACAAATAATCTGCCAGGGTTTATAATCCCTAATCTGAAAACCATTCAACGAATCAATTTTTACTTTTCTCTGATATTTTCGTAGGGACTTAATTACTCCCTCATAGAATAAAAAATTAGTTTGAACAAAAGGAACATTTAACCTAAAGTCTTCAAAGGTAAAGAAATTTCCATTTAAATGTACGACATGCTGGGGAGCATCGGGTAAATTCTTCCCCCTAACCCGCGGGGGGTAGATTTGGATTTAGAAAACAACCAAACTCATGGATTTTATATGGAGATTAATGTGTTCAAGCCTGTAGTTGCTAGTTTAAATGCAGTTTGTTTGTATCGTTTGGTCCAGAGATGTATATTTCGTACATTAGAGCGTTCGGAACTTTTCAATCGCTAAAGTAGTTCCCTCAAAGTCTAGCTCATCAACCTGTGAGCTATCGAGGATTTAGGCCCGTTGGGTAAGTGATTTTGGTTGTTGGGTAAGTTACTGAAAAATAACTAGCCCTACACGTTTACAGAGAGAAAGAAGCAGAGGGGGGAATAATACAACTGTATCTCGTCTTCCCTATTCTACGTTTGACAATGACCGCATGAGACATCCAGGGGCAGACGAGGGGGGGGGGGGGGGTGCACAGGGTGCAGGTGCAACCCCCCTCCAGCAAAAAAAAAATTTAAACAAATTGGGAAAGCTGATTCTATGACCATTTCTAAGTTCAAATGGCACCAGATGGCACCATTTTGCTTCTTTTTTGGGCCAAAACAATTTCCGGGGGGGCATGCCCCGGACCCCCCTAGCAAATTCGGGCGCTTCGCGCCCATCACATTCACTTTCGATTCAAAGTGAACCCCCCCTTACAAAGCAACTGATCCGCCCCTGACATCTGGGCTCCAACAACTTTTCACACCAACTGAAGTAAAGACAGCTTCACGTAATATTTTTGATTGGTGATTATATTTTGTTGGTTTGTCGAGTACAAACCAAATATTACAGAAAATAAGAACTTTTGAAAATATGGTGATAATGGTAACTTTGACGCACAAAAACGCAATAACGGCAAAATCGCCTGAAAAGAAGACACACGTGTATATGTCGAGCTCAATTCACGGAATTGCGGAAATCGCGGAATCGGCAACATTTTGCTGAAAACGCGTCGCAAAAGCAGCAGCCAGTTTGTTACTTTTTGTGTCACCAGTAGTGGAATGCATGAATGGAGACTATCAAGCTAGTTGGGAACTAAATCCAAAGTTCGAAACTATCGCTCTAGTGCGCAATGCATGGCACGATATTTTCAAATGTTCCGACCTAAGTTGGTGACTAACTTGCCTGAATTTGGTCCTCCTCCGAGGAGGACCAAATTCCTTAGTTTCGAACTATTGCAAAAATACAAATGGCGGCCGCCATGACAGTCTTTGATTTTGCTGTACAAAAAAATCAAATATTCGGCAGTCCGACGCATGAACCAAAGAATGATGTCGACAAAGAAGTTGAAACATTGATTGCGCTTTGGAGGGGGTTCAAATACAAGTCGTGAAGTGACCGGCACAGCTGATTTGGGACACGATCTACCTTGAGTCGGGAGATTTGCTATGAACATTGACTAAATTTCCACTTTTTACATCAGCGACTGTACAAATTTGGCTTGTACATCTTCCTGTCGCTGATTTTAATCGGTTTGGATCATCCAACAGGTAAGAGCAAGATTCATCCGTTGTGTGCGTGTAGTTTGTGTGTCCCACGGTGTGTGTGTTCGTTTGTGCGCCTCGGTGTGTGAGTGTGTGTCAGATTATATTGCAATATGAATAATACATTTGTTAGAAAGTGAGAGCAAGGGTAGATCTAGATCTATGGGCCAGGCAGTACTGTCTGAGTGTCTCCGAAACCGTGTTCAGTGTCATAGGAAAATAGGCCTACGAGCCATTGTGTAGTGGTGACGATGAAAGATACAGTTGTTGTTTTTCTGACAGTGACATTGACAATGAACGATCGTCAATGCATCAATGAATATATGCACAGCAGCATCGGTTTCTTCGGAACTGTGCACTGTTGACTGAATTTCCCACGGTGGAGCAATGAACAGTAGACACTAAAACAAAGCTAATCTAATGCATTGAAGCATCGCTGTAGATCTATCTCATTCAACTAACAATATAATGCAGTGAATGGCAAATCTATCTCTGAATGAACTGTTGTGTATCCTTATTTGCTGTAAATGTCCTGCCTCACACTGCACTCCCAACATTAGAAGTATGTTTTCTAAGCTGAATGCATGTATAATTTGATATAGTAAGTGTGTAAAGCCAAGAGTAACACTAACTGGCCCAAAACAATTTTTGTGTGTATACAAATGAAGAAAGAAACTGACTTCACTTGAATCACTGCCACTGAAAGTGTGTCTATTGTGTATTTTTAGAAGGGTTATTCAACAATGACTTATTTTTCTGTTTAAATACTTGATATTTACTCTGCATGAACAGAGTCAGAGGTAAATGCTGCTGTATAAACTATGATTGTGAAAGAGGGAATAAAAGAATCAATGAGCGAGTGGTTTAATTATAATACAGTTATTATTTATTGTTAATTAATTATTTTATGGTGGTTTTTTTCAGGCCTCCTAAGAAACCAGAGATGATGTGTGATGAAGTGTTCATACAGCTCTTGCATTCAGATATTATTCTGGAGAGGATTCAGACTGAGTGGACATGCTGCTTTACAGACTACCATGAAGAGTCGAGTAAGTCACACATTTCTGTACCACTACCAAGTACCTGCTTGTGCCTATTAAATTGTTATTGTAAAATTGATTTATGATATGTAAATTGGCACTGGTGATAGTAGTTTGAAGCTGTATAGATGTTTTTGGCAGACTTTTGTACGTTGTGTTGTAAAGAGATCTGCGTTTCACATTAGATGCACTTACAATGATAGATAGATACATTCAGCTATGTCAACACTTGTTACATCTGAATCTGAGAGTAGTGGCAGGAGATGCAAGTTTATTGACACAAAAACATTACGGCTTTGTATAAAATAAATTCTTACATCTGTATCAGTGTATGTATCCTTGCATAGTACAATTTGTACTATTTATACAAAATGGTACATAAAGCTTGGTTTTAGTTCTCTTTCTCTTCTCAAATCTTTTGCCACTATTCTTGAAGTAATTTACACCGTGTGAATGAACTAATGCAGCACAGGAAAGTAAAACAAAATTGCAAGATAAAATGAAATCATTACTAATTTACTGGAATTATTTTAAAGGCACATACAGTTATTCTTCCCTTGGCTCACCATCCTAGATCTTGCCAGGCTTTTACATGGAATAAGAATGAATCTGTTCACTCGGATACTTCTAAATTCAACACCCTGGCTTCTTCCTGCTCAGAGTTAGATTTTGTTGTGGAAACCACTCTCAGATTAACAAAAATGTTACTTCTTTACTTCTGCGAGTGACTTTTGAGAAATTCGTTCATAAACAAAATTCAACTATGCACATGAAGCAGTCACTGACTGTCAGGGTGTCAATATTTTATGTGTCTGGGTGAAGTTATGTTCCTATCCCATGTACAACTGGCCAGATCTGAAATGGCCAAAATCAATGGGATCAACACACATCCCCAGAATCTTCATCACTGGAAAATGTGGTGGGTTGAATGTATTTTAATAAAAAGGCTGACAGGCGAGTGCTTTGGATCCTGAAAGTTCTGTTTTGGACTGAAATCGAGACACATTTCCCAATGAAACTCAAACTGTATAGTGTTGATGCTGAAGAGCGAAAGTGTGTGGGTTGAGGGCACACTTGTTTTTGACTAAAATCGAGAAACATTTCTGCCGAGCACAAAGTTCATACACGCACAGATTTTTTTAATAGTTTAGATTATAATATCACACACACCATCCCCGATCCCAATGGTCATGTGAAGAGCAAGTGCTTCCTCACCCCCCCCCCCCCACACACACACACACACACACTGCTCAACACGTACACATCTTCTCCCCCCAACACACACCCTCCCCTCGCTAACCAAAACCCAACCCCGTGAATACTGAAGGTGCTCAGTTATATGTTTTCTTTATTTTTCAGGAAGGACCGCTACATTAAGGGAAGGCTGTTTGCACCTTGGTTCCTGGGTTCGCTGGGGACGATGATCAAATTCAGAGTACCATCACAATTCTGTGCTTTTCCATCTGATTCGGCTGAGAATGCTTGCAGAGGTTTCTACACTACCCGTCATAAAAAGTAGGCTGATGCGTTTGAGGGCAGATCTTACTGATGAGGCTGTTGATTGAAAAACCAAGTATATGACTGAAAAGGCCATGAATTTCCCTACTTTATTCAGGAACAAAATTGGGTTTTCATGACGTAGTGTCTATGCAGTGAAACCTGCAACACAGACATCCCCCCTCCCCCTCCCACAAATCAAATTCACAAAATCAAGCTTCCCGTGTTAAAACCTCGCCCCGTGTACACTACATTGGGTGTGCACGTTAAAGATCCCACGATTGGCAAAAGGGTCTTTCCTGGCAAAATTGCTTAGGCACAGTTAATAATTGTCTACCTATACCCGTGTGACTTGGAATAATAGGCCGTGAAAGGTAAATATGCGCCGAAATGGCTGCAATCTACTGGCCGTATAAAATTTCATCTCACACGGCATCACTGCAGAGCGCCTAGAACTGTACCCACGGAATATGCGCGATATAAGACTCATTGATTGATTGATTGATTGAAAATCAACAACACAAATCAGAACAACTAAACCGAAGCATGTTTTGCATGTCATTCGACAGAACAATCAAATCTTTATCCAAAACAGTCCGTTTTGTTCACATATATCTTGTCTAACATGAACGCTATGGCATGCTGAGCGTGTAGTTGTCAATCCTCTCAGTTTTTGAAGTCGTTTTAGCGGGTAATGAGACCAAAAATGGTACATTTCAGAACTCCTCAACGCATTGTCTTAAAACTGTCAGTGATTTGTGCTAACACACGTCGTTAAGTACAAAAATGAGACCAAAAAATGGTACATTTCAGTAACTCCTCAACGCATTGTCTTAAAACTTGTCAGTGATTTGGGCTAACACATGTCGTTAAGTACACACGGAATCTCAAGTCATGTGAGATATTAGTTCTGCTGTTGCGCGACATGCCAGAACGAATTTTAAAAATAAAAATGTACCCTGTCCAATGAACTGAATTTGTAAAAAAATTAGCATGCATGAAGAAAAATTAAAGCTTCAATTTACCTTTAATTTCATACATTTTCAACTATGACTGTTCACAGCGCACTTGTACGCACACACACATTCTTGGAAAATGCTCTTTCAAGAGCCATGATCAGTTAAGCGTGTCAGCCGTGAGCTTTTCTAGGCGTAGGCCTACATTTGCGCTCAGCGCTCTGAATGAGGCAAAATATTAATGTTCGCGTTGAAATCCTCATACCGCCAATGTCTGATAAAATATGTACATGAAATTTAATTGTGTGACGCATCTGTTATTGTTCTTGAAGATAACAACAAATTAATTGTTTTTCAATGAGTCAGCGAAGACCTACCATCAATTTAAGAACTCTTTCTGGCATGTCAATTAACAGCAGACTAATGTCTCAAATGACTTTAAAATCCGTATGAACTTTCCCACATGTGTTACTACTGTTAGCACAAATCACCGCAACGTTGAAGGCAATGCGTTGAGGAGTTACGAAAACGTACCGGTTTTTGTCTCATTACCCACTAAAACTGCCTTTTACAGCTTCTCAGAGGAATGACACCTACACAAATCAACATGCCTTAATGTCAGTGTTAGACCAGATATGTGAACAAAACTGACTGATTTGGATGCAGATTTGATTGTTTTTAAATTTAGTCAAGTTTTGACTAAAAATTTTAACATCGAGGGGGAATCGAAACGAGGGTCGTGGTGTATGTGCGTGTGTGTGTGTGTGTGTGTGCGTGTGTGTGTGTGTGTCTGTGTGTGTGTGTAGAGCGATTCAGACTAAACTACTGGACCGATCTTTATGAAATTTGACATGAGAGTTCCTGGGTATGAAATCCCCGAACGTTTTTTTCATTTTTTTTATAAATGTCTTTGATGACGTCATATCCGGCTTTTCGTGAAAGTTGAGGCGGCACTGTCACGCCCTCATTTTTCAACCAAATTGGTTGAAATTTTGGTCAAGTAATCTTCGACGAAGCCCGGACTTCGGTATTGCATTTCAGCTTGGTGGCTTAAAAATTAATTAATGACTTTGGTCATTAAAAATCTGAAAATTGTAAAAAAAAAAAAAAAATTTATGAAACGATCCAAATTTACGTTTATCTTATTCTCCATCATTTGCTGATTCCAAAAACATATAAATATGTTATATTCGGATTAAAAACAAGCTCTGAAAATTAAATATATAAAAATTATTATCAAAATGTTTTTTTCGAAATCAATTTAAAAACACTTTCATCTTATTCCTTGTCGGTTCCTGATTCCAAAAATATATAGATATGATATGTTTGAATTAAAAACACGCTCAGAAAGTTAAAACGAAGAGAGGTACAGAAAAGCGTGCTATCCTTCTCAGCGCAACGAATACCCAGCTCTTCTTGTCAATTCCACGGGCACTGCCTTTGCCACGGGCGGTGGAGTGACGATGCTACGAGTATACGGTCTTGCTGAAAAATGGCATTGCGTTCAGTTTCATTCTGTGAGTTCGACAGCTACTTGACTAAATATTGTATTTTCGCCTTACGCGACTTGTTTCTATTGACGTGCAGAAGATGTTCTGACTTTTGTGCTCTATTTCAAAAAATAAATTCCAAATTCGGCGGTCGATTCACTAAAACGAAGTTTGACCATGAACGGTATCAATACTTACTTAATTTAAACCCTCCAGACTTTTAGCTTTTATATTATCTGAATGTCTGAGTATACACCCCCTAGATCATCGGTGACCTGAAGAAAGCCGTTATATACTCATAGACAGACGCGTGTGAAGCATGTTTAAATGTGGAGTACGCTCATTTAAAAAAAAAATACACCAAGTTTGTTTGAGAATACTCCAAGTCCAAAATAGGGATTCCCAGGTCTGAATGTTGATTAAGGTATACTTTTGTGATTCGAATTGCCCCGAATGTTACAATCTTGAGCGCTTAGATCGGGCAAGTTTGGCTACCGCTCAATTTTAAAACCCGTACCGTTGAGTCGATCCCCAAAATTGGGAACTTAATTTAAAATTGCACAAAAGTCAGCCTATTTGATCTTCAAAATTGTCACTTTGTAAAAGGGTCATGCATAGGCTGAAGTGTATATCCACAAATGTAGGTTATTAACTTGTTGTGGGTTGCATTGTTTTTGGGTCAACCTGTATTTGGTTTTTTTAATAAACGGCCTCATCATAAAGATTTGCCCTCAAACGGATCTGCCTACTTTTTATGACGAGTATCATAGTTGGCTCAGTGGCTAAAGAAACATTCTACAGGATGAATAAACAAACAAACAAATCTCATGATTCTCTGTGTTTTAATGTGTGTGTGTGTGTGTGTGTGTGTTTGTGTGTTTTGGGGAGTTTGTTTTGGTTTTTAGTGAGAGGATGGCTGGTGGTTTGGATGGGGTGAAAAGCTGAGTGACACTGTGATTGTGGATAATTAAATTGTTGTTGCTGCTGTCAGTTTCAAGGCACCGTTCTTCTTGCAAACGCCAAGTTTGGCTTACTATTTTATATCTGCATGGGCTCTTACATGAGGTTAGGCCATCTATACACTTTGATACATACCAAACATTTACATTCTGACTGGGTCATGTGCAAAGTTGGAATGTTTGAATGAATACATTTTGCGGATTGATGCCAGTAGAAGTTAAACAAATTAATTGATCAAACATTCCAACACTTCAAAGTAAACACACGTGTTTTTGACAGCTGGTATATGTTAAAGTGGAGGGATGGTTTTATTCCACGTGAAGCCTGCATGCCACATCTGAGACGTTGAGCGAAATCGTTTACACAAAATATGCAATCATTGTTTATCATCATTTAAATTAAAACGTTCATACACAATGACACAACAAATGTTGTCGGAAACTCAAAAGAACACAAAAGAATAAAAGATGATCAATGCAGCAAAACGCGCCACTTGTACAGAGTGGGTTACAATTTCATGTTTGTTTAATTTAGCCTTCACATTTCCCTTATCATATCTTATATTTTAACATCGTTCTGTTCTTGTCAGCTTGAAATGTTTGCAGTTTTTACTCACGAAACAGGTTAGTCTTCTGAAGTCAGTGCAACATCAAAGCTAAAATTTCACACATGAGATGCATTTTGATGATCAGCTCTACCATACCGAAGCAATGCATTTAAACTGGCGCAGATTAATTTTCAAATGATGTTCAAGCAACAGCTAGCTTCCTTATAGACAGAGTGTCTAAGTTACAAAATATAGTCATCTCAGTATCCAACTTCATTACCTCTGTTTCTTTGCTTGCTTAGAAGAACTTCTCAGAGTGTTTGCGGCATTCATCAAACAAGATCATACACATTAAAATATTGTCACTTCCTACTCATTGAACAATGTATTCATTGTATCTAATTATTCATGTTAAAGACCAGCACAAAATTGCAATCATTTAAATATGTCACTGACATAAAGTATTCTACCCGATCTGGAAAAAAGGAAGAAAATCATAAGTGCATGATTCAAATCACTGATGATGTCTTGTAATTCGGTAGTGTTTCTAGTTAATCTTTTCTCTTTGCATCTCACAATTCTTTTACTAGTTTATTTTGTAAGTAGAACACCAGGCCAAAACATTGTTGGCTCCTTTTGTATGACATCACACATTTTCAAGGATTTGCTTGCTAACTTGCTTGTTTCTTAATTTGTTTAATGATCGCTCCAAATTACATTCCTTCCTTTATCTGGCACTCTTGTTCTCAACTTTGTCCCTCCCTCTTAGCGGTTTAGAGAGAGAGGGAGAGAGTGAGTGTGTGTGTGTGTGTGTGTGTATGTTAGTGTGTGCGTATGCCTGTGTGTGTGTGAGAGAGAGAGATAGAGACTGAGAGAAAGAAAGAGAGAGAGAGTTGATCTATTGTCTTGATTCCCTCATTCAATTTTCTTTTGTTGTATAGTGTAGAACTTAGACAGCTTCGTGACATACCTGTGGTGCGGTTTTATGGTCGTTTAACTCTCCATCGGTGAACCATGCAATTATTTCTCTTCAACGATTACTCGGTCTCTACTGACAACTCTAAACTCCACAAAACACGACTTTTTTCAGTTCAGAAATGTCAGTTTCGCTCCCATAAATTGAAACACAAACTTAAATACATCCATACATCATTGTCTGTTGCAAAGTTCCAGCTTTGCTTTAAAATGCACAATCAGTATGAGGGACACGGACCTTTTCCCAGTACATACCGACTGAGCCATCACTCAAATCTTCGACGACACTGACTCAGCCTATATGCTGCGTACATCTCCCCGGTCGGGCAGTTTTAGCTCTCGTAATGTGCGGAAGAACTGAGAGAAACATTTGCGTTCTGCCTATGTTTGTCTTGTTTGCTCGCCAAAATAATATTGCATCGATCAACCACTCAAGTTCGCACTGTTACCATGCTCCCAATCACATGCTGGGTTGTTTACCACTTTCGAAGGTGAAGAGTTCACCGCGCCTGCGCAGTGACGGGGATTCCCCGTGACGTCACTTGAAAGTTATGACCTACTCTTTTTGTTGGTAACTAAGTAGTCTCGACCAAGTTCGCTATCATGCATTGCAGACTGACTAAATCTGTAGTTACGAACTGCGTAGTTCGAACCTACGTTTAGTTGCTAACTATAATAGTCTCCATTCATGCATTCCACTACAGAACATTGCATTCGCATTACTTTACTTCCCTATAACGGATGTTATGGTCTGTGTTGGTCTGTGTCGGGTATAACTCCGGAAAAATACACCTTTTTACATAACTTGCCATACTTACTACTTACTTATGCCTTTGACCCCGTCCGGGGCATAGGCCGCCAACAAGAGCTCGCCAGGCACTCCGATCCTGGGCCAATCTCTCCAGTTGTCTCTGTCAGTGTAGCCGATGTGTTTCACCTCTGCCTCCAAGTCACGACGCCAGGTGTTTCTCGGCCGGCCTCGTCTCCTCTTGCCCTGCGGGTTCCATGTGAGGTCCTGTCGCGTGATGCTGGTTGTCGTCTTGCGGAGTGTGTGGCCAATCCACCGGAAGCGTCTTTTCAGAATGTCCTGTTCTACGGATAACTGGTTTGTTCGCTGCCAAAGGCCTTTGTTGCTGATGGTGTCAGGCCAGCGAATTCGGAGGATTCTTCTGAGGCAGGTCTTAATGAAGGTCTGGATTTTTCTTGTGATGGCAAGTGTAGTTCTCCAGGTTTCGGCTCCATGCAGCAAGACTGACTTCACCGTGGTGTTGAAAATCCTGAGCTTGGTGTTGATGCTCAGGTCTGCTGATGCCCATACGTTCTTCAGTTGAAGGAAAGCTGCTCTTGCTTTGCCAATCCGGACTCTAACATCAACGTCCGTGCCACCCTGCTTGTCGACAATGCTTCCGAGATAGGTGAAATTGTCTACCTCTTGCAGTGCTTCACCATCCAGCGTGATGGGGGTCGTGTTGGCTGTTGCGTTGGTCCTAAGGACCTTGCTCTTCCCCTTGTGGATGTTGAGGCCAAATCGAGCGGAGTTGTTGGCCACAGTGCTGGTCTTCTCCTGCATTTGTTGTTGGGTATGGGAAAGAAGGGCCACGTCATCTGCAAAGTCCAGGTCATCCAACTGTGTCCAGAGTGTCCACTGGACTTGCCATAACTTATCGATTATTGCGATATTTATCTATTGAGTATCTAGCTGTCTAAGGGTAATGATATCCCAGGCATTTGAGAACTTTTTAACTAAAAAGTGGCTTCGGACTTCGGAAAATGGGCACATTTTAGAAGTCTTTAAGCGTTTACGGCAAAACTTTGCCTTTTCGCGTAATGGGCAGCGTTTTGCCGATTACGCGTAATGGGCACAAATGTTGCCGATTCCGCGAATTCGGCAATGCCGCGAATTCGGCACGACATATACATAATCATGAACACCTCCAAAGTCACAAACAAATGCCCAGTTTGAGTGACAGACACTGAGAAAAGTTGATACAACTGACAAACATCATCAGTGAGATCGAAAAACAAAAGTAGACGAAAAATCGTGAAATATCAAAATAGCCGCTCCTGCCCCATTCTAATTCTCCCCATATTTATTCTCGTTCTCGTCCAAACCACTTCCATCTATTCTACCACCTCCCCCCAGGCCTCCACCATGCACCAACACTCCCTTGATTCCTCCGATTCTCTTTTTCTCTGTCTTGCAGCGGCTTTTACTCCCCAAAACGTAAAGAAAGTTGAAACTAGACGACACTTACGAGTACCTCACGTATGCGACTTAACACACACACACACACACACACACACACACACACACACACACACACACACACACACACACACACACACACACACACACACATATATATATGTGTGTATAGGTTACAACACGAGTGTTTTTTTTTATATGGCTTGTATTTCAGTCATGACCCAGCGGATGAATATCATATCATATCATATCAGAGATCCACGAGCCTGCGCCCAGGCTCCTAATATGGACCTTTTGTGTTTTTTTCTGTATTTAATTTTTGCTGAATATCTATCAAAGCTATTTCACTCTAATTAGGCCTAACGGTTAACCTAAGAGAGAAGGACTACCAAACACAAAATGAAACTTCTTCGCAAGAAAACAAGCTATTTATCGGCATAAAACAAAACGTGGTCCATATTAGGAGCCCTTCCCCTACCGATAAGAGCGTGTGTACCGAAACGAGCACGCCTGTAACTTCATAGGCATGAGCATAGCCTGAAAATAATAGCAGTGCTGGTCGGACGGACCTGGTTGAACGATTGCTAGTTTGACATTATAAGATGTTTGGTGGCTTGTTGACAGACCAGCTTTTTTGTTGGTCCAAGGGGACCATATAGTATTTTGTTTCATCTTTATCGACCAAGGCCCAAGGCCGCGGTTGATAAATATGAGACAAAAGGCGATATGCTCCCCGAGGACCAAAAACAAAATGCTGGTCTGACGACAAGCCACCAAACATCGTTTTTGTCATCATTTTGGTTGTGCAACAAAATGCACAATAACCCACAGGGAGACGAATTTTTAGAATCCAACTCCGGGCCACAAAGCATCGTCACAGTAGCTCGAGATAACACGTCAACCTTGTATGTGACATCAAACGTAGCTTGTTGACGCTTTTCTTCCAGTCTGAAAATGTACAGAGCTGCGATCATACGTGTGAGTTCAGTAAGTGTTGAGCATATATTTCTTTTCTTTTTAAGTGTTTATGACTTTTCGTTGTGGATTTTGCGATTACAGAGATAAGTTGCAAATTGACCATGAGTCGCCGCGGTAATTATCAACATTGATTGGGTCTTTGAGAGTGAATGCTTACAATCGTTGTCCTCGGAAACACAAATCCAAAGCCGCGATGGTTCCACACATCAAACAATCAGCCTGATTGGCTTTTACTTTGACAATCCACGTTTCACCTGAAAGCTCAAACCCATTCACCACCTCGATTTATTGCATGAGGAACATGAGATTTATTTCCCAGGTGTTTGTGAATGAAAACTCGTGAAAATTATGACAAAAATTTTAGTTGAGAGAGCCGGCACCAACGAGCGCACACACTCACACACCCACACACCCTCGGTTTGTCATATTTATCACAAGAGAAAAATAGAACAGCGAATAGAAGGAAACAGATAACAGATTACGTCCCCAAAATATGAGGCGATGGACCACAGACGTCATGAAATCTATGACGCTGTGATGATAGTCTCGGCAAGTCGAGACTAAAGCTCTCTGAACGACTCTCGCGCAAGTTCTCAAACCCGTGGTAATCCCCTGCACATTCGGTCAACAGGTACATGCAGGGGTGTTGCTAGACATGTTTATGTTTGGACATTTGGCCAAAACTGTCAGAATGCTTTAGGACATTTTGAAAAAATTTCGGCCATTATTTTGGCTCATCGAAAGTCATCGCAACATTGAAGCACAAGAGGTAATCATTGTCTTAGGAACACAGAACATATGTTGCATACTGCAACTGAAACAATCAGCTTTGTTGATTTAAGTAAAACACAAAGACACCAATTCTTTAAAACTTTTTCAAAGCTTTAACTTTAATGTTATGTTTAATGTTTAATGAACTCTTTCAATCTTGTGCAAATCTTTCAGTTGGAAACATGACTGGTAAAACACCAATAAAACATAAACACACTCTGACACCGTCACATAACATTGTGATTTTATCAAAGTTGACTAGAAGTAGAACAAGTCGCGTAAGGCGAAAATACAATATTTAGTCAAGTAGCTGTCGAACTCACAGAATGAAACTGAACGCAATGCAACGCAGCAAGACCGTATACTCGTAGCATCGTCAGTCCACCGCGCACGGCAAAGGCAGTGAAATTGACAAGAAGAGCGGGATAGTACTTGCGCTGAGAAGGATAGCACGCTTTTCTGTACCTCTCTTCGTTTTAACTTTCTGAGCGTGTTTTTAATCCAAACATATCATATCTATATGTTTTTGGAATCAGGAACCGACAAGGAATAAGATGAAGGTGTTTTTAAATTGATTTGGACAATTTAATTTTGATAATAATTTTTATATTTTTAATTTTCTGAGCTTGCTTTTAATCCAAATATAACATATTTATATGTTTTTGGAATCAGAAAATAATAAAGAATAAGATGTACGTAAATTTGGATCGTTTTATACAAAAATATATTTTTATTACAATTTTCAGATTTTTAATGACCAAACTCACTTATTAGTTTTTAAGCCACCAAGCTGAAATGCAATACCAAACCCCGGCCTTCGTCGAAGATTACTTGACCAAAATTTCAACCAATTTGGTTGAAAAATGAGAGCATGACAGTGCCGCCTCAACTTTCACGAAAAGCCGGATATGACGTCATCAAAGACATTGAAAAAATGAAAAAAACGTATGGGGATTTCATACCCAGGAACTCTCATGTCAAATCCAGTAGTTTAGTCTGAATCGCTCTACACACACACACAGACAGACAGACACACACACACACACACACACACGCACACACACACATACACCACGACCCTCGTCTCGATTCCCCCCTCTACGTTAAAACATTTAGTCAAAACTTGACTAAATATAACAAAAATGAATATGGCAGAACACCAGTAACACGAAAACAGACTGTCACTGATGTGTGTCCAAAATGTGAGTGTCCCGGAGTGAGAGTGGTGTACCATGACTAGGAAACATGAGATTGAAGAACAGTTAACCCAAAACATGCTCAGCTGTCAGTCACACCATCCCTGCATTGTTTCATTTTCCATAAAGATGTCATAAAATGTCGCCCCCCCTGTTTTTGTGGTTAGTTTACTGTCCAGGTAACCAGTACTTATGATCAGAAGGCCAAGCAAGGATGTTGAACTTTTGTTTTAATTATGCACAATGGGTGTAGGGTGAGCCAATTTGCTTGAAAACCACGATTTGGATGTCGCTTTTCATTCTCAGCAGATGTCGATACGCGGTGAATGTGACTGTCGTCTGCTAAGCTTGTGTCGTCTGCTTCCATCGACTCGACAACACTACCCCTATCAATCACACTCACACTGTCCACGTTCGCGGTGTTGCTGTTATTATTTTCAGAAGCACCTACCTTGGCGAAGGGTAGCACACCTTGGCCACTGATCAATTGAGTTTTTTTCTTTTTTGGTTGCGACATGATGTTCGGCGAACGCAAACGCTGAGAGCGGTCCGCTGAGAGTGTGGTTTCCCTTGTCCAAGGGAAACCACTCTGGCAGCTATAGTTTTTGTCAATGGCTTCCGCTCAAAACACTGATGTTTCGTTCTTGGTATTCACGAAGAAAATGAACGCCAGTCAGTTGACTAAGTACATCGGCAGCAGTTTTATCAATCAAAGCCTGACCAATAAAAAAACCGGACAAACCTTGGCCGATTCAGACGAATACTATTCGGACATTTGGCCGATAAGTACATGAAAGTTTCGGCCAAAGTAAAAAAAAATCGGCGATTCGCCGAAGGGACGATCCAAACGACACCCCTGTACATGTGCACTGTGGAATGTCAAGGACAACAGAAAGTAGTGCTAGCTATGATGTATTTGTTGCACCCTTATTTATCCACTATTTCATGGGTTATAAGAGTACAATTGATACACCATATGATGTAACAATAGTACTCTTAAAATACACGAAATATACCCATACTAGATTTACAGAGACAAAGAAGGGAGGTCATGGGATATATATACATTACATTATGGGAAATATAGCGTGCATTACACGCCCCTGAGGAAGGTCTTTGACCGAAAATGTGGGTAGCCAATCTTTTTTGTTCGTATTTACTGTTCAACTAGTGTTTGCTGTATACACACACACAAACACACACACACACACATACACACACACACACACACACACACACACACACACACTTGGGTTCTCTCCATATAGGTATAACAATATGTGCTCTTAGAAGTCTGACAAGAGGTGGATGTCTCATGTTACCTGTTCCTGGTGGTCCGGTGATGTACACCAGTGGCGGGTTTCTATGCAACAGATCGAGCTGCTGCAGGGTCAGAACCAGAGGTGCCAATCCCCACCCCAGTTCCGCCACCGCCTGTCCCGCAGTCCGTACCTCCACACGGGCACCGTTGTAGCAAGGAACAGACACCGTGGTGGCCGGTCCCACAAACCTGTGACAAAAGTTAAACTGGAAAACTCCCGTTTGTTGAAGCGAAGAGGTAATCATGCAAGTAGTGCTCTAAATGGAAATGGGAGCACGAAGTAAAACTGGGTGCCACACAAACAGACGGGATGCAGCTGGGGGTGGGGAGTGGGGTCCGGATTGATTGAAATGATTATTTCTTGTGATTTCAACCAGTCAGACCCCGCGGCTTGTTCCCATCCCCAGTTTTGCTTTGTGTACCTCAGTCCAGAACTAGCAAGGACAATCATGAAAGGCTTTAATTCCATACCTCGCAACAATGTCCAGATATTTGTCATCAGTGAGCAGAGTGTCCACAGTACAGGCCATCCTGTGTTGCCACCAGGTGCTCAGCTGTGATAACACGCCGGGTGTCACGTGCCAGTACGATGCAGGCTGGGACAGTTGGTCAGAGCAACAGCACAGGTGCACCGCCTCTGATGCATTTCCTGCACCAAGACTCCGACACACCGCCTGGGACAAAGAGGTATGACTGCTTCTATCAAGATACACATATATACAAACCAACGTTTAAAGACCACGGACACAGAATGACCTACAAAAATAGATTTCGCAAAAGCCTGTGTTATTTTTAGAGTGTGTTGAAACAAAAGTGAAAATATTAGAGCAACTAATCAGACAGACTTATTTAACAGACACTAAATTGTAACATTATGACGAGCTTACCTGAGTAAGTGAAGTCTAATGAGCTCTTTTGCTGAGCGAAGGGGAGTAACCCATTATGACTTGGCCGCTAGGGGCGCCGGTGTCACAGGACACAACAATGTTTGCGAAGTTCACGCTGTGCAGTGTTTTCATGCGTTTCGGCGATCACATTTTTCATTATTACACCCCCGGTATAGGGGTGTGTATAGGATTCGGTCGATGTGTTTGTTTGTGTGTTTGTGTGTTTGTGTTCGCATATAGATCTCAAGAATGAACGGACCGATCGTCACCAAACTTGGTGAACAGGTTCTATACATTCCTGAGACGGTCCTTACAAAAATTGGGACCAGTCAAACACACGGTTAGGGAGTTATTGGTGGATTAAGATTCTACAAGGACTTATAGAGGGACATATTAATGGTCAAAGGGAAATAACCTTCTCAGTTGGTGGCAGTGAGAATGGTAAGGACGGGGGTGTTTTTCCTACCTCGGAGGAATTTCTTGTTTTGAGATATTTTGCAACTGGTGAAATTAGAAAATGGCAACACCGAACGGGGAGTGGACTTTGCAAGAGATAAAAGCAGAGCTACGTCGAAGAAATGCACGGGTTTCTGGACGAAAGCTTGATTTGGTTGGCTTGTTTGACTGGTTGTTTTGCCTCTTTCGGTTCTTTACTGTAACAGTAAAGTGTACTTCTTGTTTCTCGCATTACTTTGTAATTCATGCCATTGGTTTTTGTCATTTTTGAGCCTTCAGCTTTACGTCAGATTTCTAGATCTGTCGAAGCAGTTGAGTTTAGGTCGAACGAATATTATTTTAAAATTTAATAGGGTGATCCTGTCGTCGGTTGCCATTCAGTTTATCATTCAGATTCATTTGCTTCGCCTAATACATTACACTGGTACAGCCTACTCAGTTTACTGAACATTGATTGAATGTTGTTGTACACACTCAGACACTGGGTACAGCAGTATCATGAGTCTGTCACTGCCTGAATCCATGTCACGGCCGCGCGTCACTGCCAGTGTGCTCTGGCAGTATAATTATTTTAATACAAGAAAAAAGACACTTATTACACTAATAAGTAATATATATGCAATCTCATTAGTTTCGTCTGATTACCTGCAGCTGTTGGTCCGCTGAGAAAGTCATCTTGTTTAAAATACTGCGAACACACAGTGCTGTGTGGTGAGGGTACAAATTTCGTCCCAAATTTCGTGGTTTCATATGGACCACTATGTAGAGAGGAAAGGGATAACGTGAGAGCGAACAGCGGGAAATCGTCATGTTTAACGACGTGCACATGTTGGGGAAAGAGATAGGAGAGGAAAGGAATAGGGAGGGTAATATTGAAAGTGATAGCAAGACTAGCAAAAAACTGTCTTTCATCACCCCGAGAGCTATACAGTTTAGGCTGGGGGCTGTAGTTATGTGACCCCACACCAGGAATACTTTAAAGTAAACGTTTGAGCGCTGAGTTACTCTAAAATTGAAAATGGGTGTGTTTTGCGAGGGAATCCCAGACTGTAGGCTAATTCTCATCGTGACGCCTTTTTGCGCCAGTCCTAACTTTCGTCCTACCTTTCGCCCCTGAGTGTTCCTAGAGGTACATTTTTTGAAATTGCCGAGAGCTACAGAATTCGTTTAAGGTTGAATAGATGACAACACACACGAGGAAGGTCTAAGAGTTAGTGTTTAAGCACTGTCTTTTTCAAATCTAAATGATGTGTTTAATAGTCGTTTTAGACCGTGATAATCGCCAACGGACAATGTGTTTGTTGGTGCAATGAGAAGCAATTTGGCCCTATATAGCACAGAATGTGCATGCGTTTGTTAGACTGTTGGTTTGACTTTCTCAATCCAACGGTCTTAGTCTGCTTTGATGAATGGGTATATATGAGGACTAAATAAAATATAATGACCAACGGAAGTCCGGACTCCTGACACAGGAGAGTTATAAAAGCAAACTGCTGAACCAATTCTGCGTATTTCACAGCTGAACGACCAGCACGTGACTTTTAGCAAACAGTGGTAAGCAGGAAATATCTTATAAAGACCAGTCTATTGTAAGGCAACTCCAGCAAACACATCTAAGTTATATATTCACCATACATATGGGCTAATAAATAGAGAATACCACATGGCTTCCTGTGAGGTACAAGATTTACACGAGTTGCTTTTTGACTCACCTGAGTAATGGGTGAGTATTAGGATTCATATGTGTCGTCCGTCCGTCCGTCCGTCCTTGGACAAAAATACTGAACGTTGAGGTTATCTCGAAATGTTTTAAAGCTAGACCTCTGAAACTTTGCACATTTTTAGGGTTTGATGATCTCACGAAGTGACCCCAGTTTGGTTGACGCTTGTCAAATTTGGGGGTCACAGCGGGGTCATGTTTGTTTCATAAAAACTTAACGTTCAGGTTATCCCAAATGTTTTGAACCTAGAGCTTTGATAATATGCACACTTCTAGGGTTTAATAATCTACCGACTTGACGTAAGTTTAATAGACCCTCGTAAAGTTTTGGGGTCACTGGGGGGGGGGGGGGGGTCATGTTCGATTCATGATAACCTAACATTGACGTTATCTCAGCCTTTTTTAAAGCTAGAGTTTTGAAACTCTGAACACTTTGAGGGTTTGATAATCTACCGACGTGACCCTAGTTTGGTTGACCCCCGACACATGTTTGGGTCACAGCGGGGTCATGTTTGTAAAGGCTTTTTATTGAGGTTTTCTCAGTTGTTTTGGGAGCAAAAGCCTCTACATTTCCTGAAATTGTAGGTGTTGGTAATCAGCAGACACGACTAAAATTTGGCTTGTTTTCGTACAATTGTAGAGTCCCATGATGAAAATGTTTGCTGGAAAATATGTTACAACTGAGAATGTCCACTGAGCTTTCAAGGATATAAGTCTTTACCTCATCAAGCTATGATGTCATTGTTTAATTTGGTCAGTCTTGGCTAGATTCTTCATGTTATGTCATAGTGTCAGAAATGATGTCACTCAAGTGTCTGAGTATACATATTTTGTCTGGGATAGCCAAAACTCAATTTGGTCAGTAAATATCTCGTAGGATTCTTGTTAAAAAAAATCGCTTTTTTCAAAAATAATTTGGTGGATGTTGAATATGTCAGGCTAGTGATGGTGGTGGGAAGGAGGTTGGTTTGAATATATATGTGAAATATTCTCAGGGTTGAATAACTAAATGGATTCATACAGGTCATATAAGAATCAAGTTTGTGTCAATCAGTCGGACATTGGACGTTATTTTATGGAGCTGGATCAGCTTCTCTTTTTACATTTAGTCAAGTTTTGACTAAATGTTTTAACGTAGAGGGGGGAATCGAGACGAGGGCCGTTGTGTATGTGTGTCTGTCTGTGTGTGTGTGTGTGTGTGTGTGTGTGTGTGTGTGTGTGTTTAGAGCGATTCAGAGTAAACTACTGGACCGATCTTTATGAAATTTTACATGAGAGTTCCTGGGTATGATATCCCCAGACATTTTTTTCATTTTTTGGATAAATGTCTTTGATGACGTCATATCCGGCTTTTCGTGAAAGTTGAGGCGGCACTGTCACGCTCTCATTGTTCAACCAAATTGGTTGAAATTTTGGTCGATCAAGTAATCTTCGACGAAGCCCGGACTTTGGTATTGCATTTCAGCTTGAAGGCTTAAAATTTAATTTATGAGTTTGCTCATTAAAGTTGTCATTAAAATCTATTTTTTGCAAACAGATTTAAAATTGATTGCATCGTATTTTTCATCACATTCTGGCTCTAAAAATATATACATATGTCATGTTTACTCTTAAAATGTGATCACAATTAACGAAAATAGAATAGTTAGTCTTACGATTAAAATGTAAAAAATCGATTCAAAAATGATGTCATCTTATTCGTGATCATTTCCTGATTCCAAAAACATATAGGTTGTATTCAACACAAGCTCAGAAAGTTAACAAGAATACAGAAAAGCGCGCTTTCCTGCTTAGCACAATACGCTACCGCGCTTATCTGGCGTGTCAATATCACTACGTTTTGCACGTGGAAGGTGAGCGATTTCCTTCACGCGGGGATTGACGAAGATGTATTGTCTTGGTAAAAAAATACAGTGCGTTCAGTTTCATCCCGTGACTGAGTTCGACAGCTTGACTAAATGTAGTAATTTCGCCTTACGCGACTTGTTTTCTTTGTTTTAGGGGGGCAGGGGGGCGGGGTTATAGGTAGTGTAATCTTCCTTTTAAGACCTATAAAACCATAATGGAGATGATGAAGGAGAGTTGTATAAAGCATTTGGTTTTCTTGTTTAAATATTGAGCTGCGAGCGAAAGCGAGCTTTTCAATATTTGACAAAGCGACGAGTGTAAATCTGGTACAACACAGCAAGCTGGTTCTGTTGATCAGTCCTACAAATTAAAGACACTTCCCTCGATCTCTTCCAATTGCAATGTGTAATTGTTGACGTCAAAGTAAGGAGACGTCACTCTAGATTGTATCACGGGTTGATATTGATGTTATTATTATAGTGTATTATTATTGGGTTTTTTTAGTGTGTGCCTGTGTGTACGTTGAAGGCAAACCTGACGCAGACAAATTCTCTTGGCCATCGCGTAGTACAATAGTAGCTGAGTAAGCGGTATTTTGCAGGGTAAGCAATAAGTAGCGGGCAGTAATCAGGCACAGCCGCGTGTGTATCGTAGGGCATTTCCTAATACGCTATAGCCGCACGTTACCTGGCGATAGGTGCCACGACGGGAATCTCTCTCTCTCTCTCTCTCTCTCTCTCTCTCTCTCTCTCTCTCTCTCTCTCTCTCTCTCTCTCTCTCTCTCTCTCTCTCTCTCTCTCTCTCCCCGATGCTGGAACCTGTGACGTTGGTCTCCAAAAATGGGAAGACGGCACAGGGCCCAAGCTTACTTAATCTAGGGGGACAAAACGGACTGCACACACAAAAACGGACTGCAGGGATTTCTTAGAGGACGGAGCTAGAGACCAGACCAGAGGAAATAGGGCTAGGGAAATAGAGTATAGGAGTGTTGACCAGCAGAAAAGATAATACAAGTGATTACTTAGAATAAGTTAGCATAGAAACAAGTGATAGCTAGGATACGACAGTTGAAATAGAGTGCCAAGAGAATTTGTCTGCGTCAGGTTTGCCTTCAACATACACACAGGCACACACTAAAAAAACAATAATAATACACTATAATAATAACATCAATATCAACCCGTGATACCTGCATAGGGTGACGTGCACGTTCTCAAAATCCTTCAAGGGGAAACAACGAGCACAAATGTGTTCCCAGAATGACGTTTGTCTCGGTGACTGGGCATCACGAGCGATGGAAAATCAGGTCCCTGCCAGAGTTGGTTCACACGAGCTCATTCACATGAACTGTGGTTTGAACAATATTGTTATCTCATGAGTGGTATTTCTCACGTATGTAGGATAATAGCGCAATCACTATGGAAGCAACTGAGTCAACTCCATTCAAATCATGACTACCTCATAAACTGCACCTATAGGTGCCGTTCACTGTTTTGTCTACCATTATCACCACTGGAGTCTTAATCTACTTGGACCACAGTATGGCGATCAGGCAAGTGACCTAATGTCATTGCTACAAATAGTCTCGCCAACAGTCAAGTTTCTCCGGAAAAGTCAGAGCACAGGGCTATTGTGCTACCCATGTTATCAGTGCATGCTACGTAGAGGTTACATGCCGAGTCTCAGTGATTATCAAAAATAATGGTCGAAGTTAGCGGATCATGAAAAATGCGAGCTTTAGCGAGCTTTTTCATGACCGCGAGCTCGCTAAACTCGCATTTTTCATGATCCGCAAACTTCGACAATTATTTGTAATAATCACTGAGAATCGGCATGTAACCTCTTTATTCCTCCTTTCTTCAGTTATTCAAAGAAAAGAAGAGTTTTTTTGCGAAAGTTTGATCGAATCCTATTCTCTCAACCAGTCAACCTGCGCAGGCGATCGATTAATGTGCGGTTGTATAGTTCCGTGCAAATCATTCCATTCTGTTAACACTTCTTGTCAGTTTTGCCATTTTGGGCTAAAATCAAGTTCACAGATATGCTGTTATTCTGCTGTGGCGGCAAAGGCAGATATTGTGTGTTCTGTATATGTTTTGGTGTCGCTTAGGATAATGTTTTTCGTCAAATGGGACTAGCAGACGAACTTTTGCACCCGTGTTCCAACGTTAAAAACTGTATGAAGTTCAGTTTTCTGGGGAAAATAGTGTATGAAACCCCTTTATGTTGTTTAAATTGATGAGATGTGTGCATTTGGTTGCGTGTGATCTGTTTATTAAATGAAATATTGTTGAAAACTGACCGTCGGATTGCAGTCTGTTGTCGAAGGAACTGAGTGAAAAGAAGGGGAACTACTCTTGTCGCTAGACAAAGTATGAGTTACTTGCCTTGGGAAATTGCTTGTGATGAACGGCTTGAGCACGGCAGATGAGATTCAGAAAACAACCGAACTCATGGATTTTATATGGAGATTCATGTGTTCAGGCCTGTAGTTGTTAATTTAAATGCGGTATGTTTGTATTGTTTGCTCCAGAGATGTATACTTCGTACATTAGAGCGTTCGGAACTTTTCAGTCGCAAAAAGTAGTACCGAAACAGAACAACCTCTCAACCCATTGCACTATCGAGGATTCAGGCTGTTGCTGGGTCGTTATTTGTTTGGTTGCTGGGTCATTATCGAAAAATAACTACCCCTACAAGTTTACAGAGGTAAAGAAGCAGAGGGGGGAATAAAACTGTGTTATTGTCTGTAAGTACACCTGTAACTCGAAGAACGTTACACATCCCTCTGTGGAAGGGATTTCAAGGCAATTTTGACTGTATTGGGCTATACACGAGCTATGTGTTTTAAACGTCTTACTTTGTTCATGCCACTCCAGTGGTTCTTCCCGAACACTCCGCCACCCCCCCCCCCCCCCACACACACACACATTTTTCAAAGCCTTGGTACAGTTAGGTGTATATATTCACCAGTAGGCATACCTCTGTTTACCTGGAAGTCCACCAGTGGTGCTTTGAGACAGGCGCAACTGCTTTGAATCGCCATTGTAGCATCAAAGTTTCCCCTTTTCAGCAGGGAACGATGGATTCTAAGCGACATGTAAGCCTAAAAACCCACTAATGCAGTCCATACTCCTGATTGGACAGCTACCCATTTGTGACCCTCCACCACGGAATGAGTCGCATGTCACCTTTGCATGATTTTCATATTTTTACATTTTCAGTTTGTTTATGCTCTATCCAGTAGTGAAAATCGTTTTAGAAAAGAGTGGAAACTGTTTGAGTTATAAGCCTGTGACTAAGGTGACCCTCACACTGTTACCAGACACTCCCCGGACTTATATTAAGCCTAGCGCAGAACCGCGCGAGGTGACATGCGACTCATTTCGTGGTGGAGGGTCACATTTGCTATAACGTCAGCTACCCCCATTATTATGCCCCTCCCTCGTTTTTGGTATAATGTACACAGACCCCTTTTCTGATGAAGGGACTTAAAAACAAACAACCATTTATAGATGTGTGATGATCTATGCACTGTATTGCTTGTTTGTTTTGTTAAATGCAATATATGGCTAAGAGCACCGTGTTTTAAACTTTGTTGTGTCAGTGCAATCTGCTCTATACTGCTAAATTCACACCAATGAACTCGCAATTTCCCTCTAAACAATGCATTTTTGTGTACATATGTATAATGTGTTCTTACTTCTGTTAACTGTTAAAAATGTAGAAGTGTTTTGTTTGTCTTTACTGCTCAATCAATTACCCTCGTTAAATAAAGAATTGTCATTATCGTTGTCAATATGAACGTGTGTCCATGAGCTAATTGAGCTCTCTGTGCAAATTATATGGTTCCCGAGAGGCCAAAGTAACGACCAATATCTCATGCGAGTCAAGCTTTATAAACCCTAAAACGCGATGAATTAAAAAGGTTTGGTCGCAGGGACAACGCCCATTACAGCCAGCAAAGCCCTATGAGTCTTTTGCATTCAAAAAGTGTTTTCATAGCAAAGGTTCAGTAAATCAACAGGTTATGAACAGCTAAAGCGTGAGTGGCCGAGAACCGGCTCGAGTTGCTTAGTGAAAATGTTGGGTGAATCCAATCAGACATGTAGCTCTGGAACGGGCAAGAGGTAGCATTCACATTTTCTTACTATGAGTTGAAATTGAACCTTAAACTCAGGGCAATTTGGATGGGGAAACTGCCGAATGCATTGAAGCAAAAAAGCATTCGTTACAATGATGACATTTTATTTTCAAGGTGTCCCTTTTGAAATAAATTCGGCGAAAGTGTGAAGTTATTCTGTCGTGGTATTGCTGTGCGTCAATCGCATCAGCTGCAGGTCCCTGTCTCCATGACATTTGTCGCTGGGGCGTTACGAGCGTTTACAAAAGTTCACACGAAAAACGTTACAACGTCCATTCTAAGATGCTGTTTGCTCTAAGAACTGGAACTAATACAGATGAGGGTCTTTGTCATCGTTCGGTGAAATTTGAACAGGCTGCTCCGTGAAGTTTAAAATGTATTGCATATCAACTGTAGCTACCCAGCAAACCACCATTAAAAACCAGGATTTCTTGCCGTTTTCCAAGAATGCGGTTGCGCTATTTCACTCGCTAGATCAGCCTGACTGCGCAGCAGATTTCGACGGAAATGGTATGCTATGTTAGGTAAGACACCACACAAACTTTCGGATGTAAACACAATCTGAAATATTGATCCGTTTCAATCACCGTTCTGACGGTTGAAAGTGAATCACGCCGTGAAAAAAAAGCAATTTTTTGGGGTAGGCGTGGTCAAGGACCTGTGACATCGTACCATAATATTGCTCAAATACAAGAAACACATTTTTGAGCAGAAGAAAGCAGATCTTCCCAAACACATATGCTTCTGACCAAAACACTGGTGTTTAACATCTGGCTTATACCCCTGAACAAATATCCTTAACTTTTAGTGCTCAGTGTACCTCCTCCCCTACTAGCTAATCCTTGATACTGTTACCTGAAACCTATCCTTTCCAGTTTAGTTTAATTTGAAATGTGTTTCCCAAACTGTCATTGAATTATATGTGTACCCCTGGCCTTGATGAAGAATCCTGCTGTTAAAATTGAAATAATCAAGGACTTCACCCGATAACAATTTTCAGGGCATTAGCAAGTCCACACCAACTTGCTTTCGAGCAGCAGAATTCCGTGCAAATAATAACATTATTATGATTAAAGGGAAGGGAACTCCACCCCCCCCCCCCCCCTTGGACCTCATTTTGTACTGAGTCTGTCCTGTCTGTCAACATTGTCCTGTCTGTCCTAACCTAGGTGGTGGGTTCAAGTGCTAGTCTTTCGAATGAGACGAAAAACCGAGGTCCCTTCGTGTACACTACATTGGGGTGTGCACGTTAAAGATCCCACGATTGACAAAAGGGTCTTTCCTGGCAAAATTGTATAGGCATAGATAAAAATGTCCACCAAAATACCCGTGTGACTTGGAATGATAGGCCGTGAAAAGTAGGATATGCGCCGAAATGGCTGCGATCTGCTGGCCGATGTGAATGCGTGATGTATTGTGTAAAACAAATTCCATCTCACACGGCATCAATAAATCCCTGCGCCTTGAATATGTGCGCGATATAAATTGCATAATAAATGAATTAATAAAACAATAAATAAATCCCTGCGCTTAGAACTGTACCCACGGAATACGCGCGATATAAGCCTCATATTGATTGATTGATTGAACATTTAACAAAAAACATTCTCCTTTCTGCTATGATGACTTTGGTTAACGTTTTTGATTATTAGTTTGTTGAGTTTCTAAGACAGCGTACATCCTGTTTCTCATAATGTCGTGCGCTCTTCCTCAACCCAAAACACGTTCAAGGCTATGCTACGGCAAATCTTAGCGCGAAGTCGTTCAGTGTCTAACCGTTTGTTTTCCCCGAAACCTGACAATTGTTTGTATTCCGATCTTTCGGTTTATAAGTAAGGTCCGCGATGAGCTGAACAATTGAAGGCAGCTTGCATCTCGAAATAACTAAAATCTTGTCTCGTATCTTCGCATAATGGTCCAAGTTTCTCTAATCAGCGCCTATTTGAGGATCGGAGAGCAGTGGGGAAGTATTCTCTAGTGACAGTAGCCTACACATTTTCGTCCCTCTTCACAGCTCTTGCCAGTGGCTTGTGAATATTCTCTCCGACATTACAGAAAATGAGCTCGTATCAAAAATCTTGTCTGAAACGAAATATGATTTCTCGGTCAATTCAGTTGTTCAGAATTCTTCCTTGAACTGACTGCGAACCGAAGCACCGATTAATTTTTGCGACTGTCGGCTACTTTCGGTTTACCGCGATGTCGAAGCGCTGATGAGAGGTAGCACTATGCAGTCTATGGAAACTACGGTTCTGTAGAAACCACGGTCGTGTATTCTAACTTTGTGACAAATAATTCATAATATTCCAATTAGCACCATAAACTTATCATGTTGATTATGGAGATGCCTGTCTTACACTGCGCCGAATATCCTTGCGTTTATGAACATGTTGTATTCGTCAAAAACAAGAGACGAATGGACAGGAAAAATATTGAAAATGTGAAGCTTTACGAATCCTTGCGAATGCCTTACGAATTTCTACCGATCATTGTGACTGTAAACAAATCCATTATACGATATTCCTGCGAATTTCTTACAAATTTTGCAAGTGGCCTTGCGAGTGTTGCGAGTGCTTGCAAGCACTTTACAAATAAAGCGATTACGCCTATTCGCATTGTTCGTAATTCTATTCTTACACTGGGCCGAATTGCCCTTGCGAATAGAATGTTTTTGATGAATACAAAATGTTCATATTCGCAAGGATATTCGGCAGTGTAAGACAGGCATAAGGAATTCACAACCATTCACAATATGTTCGCAAGGACAAGACCTAACAGTTGCGAATGCCTTGCGGGCGCTACGAATACATTGCGATGATTACGAAAAGCTTGCGAATCTCTCTCTCGTTCTCTTGCTCTCTCTCTGTTACAGTACCTCTTCTAACTGTGGATCGTTATCCAAGGCCAGCTTGAGTTGCTCAGTTCTGACGTAAGGCAGGACGAGAGTTTTCCTCACAGTCAGGCCAGGTGCCACGTCACTCACAAGGTGCCTCACCACTGTCTCCGACCTGTCCAGCTGCTTGACCGCCTTCGTCACCCTCTTGGCCACGTCAGCATTGGCCTGGGCTTGTGTCTTGTTAAAAGCTGCCTGGTTCTTGCCCACAGACTTGAGCTCTCCGATCAGAATGCCGTGCTGGCGGTGGATCAGCAGAAAGTCAAAGTCTCCATCACGGTATCGCGGTGCTGAGTGTACGGGGCGTGGGAGCTGTGCAGCGGCTGTGGCGTAGGCAGGCTGGTTGAGATAGTTCCCGAAGTTGAGCTGAGACAGTATGAACATGGCCTCGCGACGACTGTTGCCGAGTTTTTGCAGGTTGAGCATCACGTGGTTTTGAGCAAAGTCATCCCGGAGGTCGCTCTCCTGCACACGACTAGGTATGGCTTGCGGCTGTTACTCCTGGGTCCACAGGCTGTACTGTGTTTCCGGGACTGGCCGCTGACTGACCGGGGGAACATTGTGGACAGGGGCGGCACCGGATGGCGGGACTGGCCGCTGACTGACCGGGGGAACATTGTGGACAGGGGCGGCACCAGATGGCGGGACTGGCCGCTGACTGACCAAGGGAACATTGCTGACAGGGGCTGCACCAGATGGCGGGACTGACCACAGACTGACCGGGGGAACATTGTGGACAGGGGCTGCACCAGATGGCGGGCGTAGCACAAGCACAGAGTGACCGGTTCCGGGTAAAGTGCCCCTGGCGTAGGGAACCCTGTTGAAGTGTACCGGGGGGACACAGTACGTACGGGTAAGGGCGTCCGGGTAGAGTGAAGTAACAATCTGCCGCAAGCTGCTGGTCTGATGACTGAGTCCGGGTCCCGCCATGTGTACAGCGTTTCTGTGTGCAAAATGATGAATTTGACGAAAGAATCGCAACATGATTAAGGCATAACACAAACACACAAACAAACAATAGCAAAACACACACACACAGACACACACACACACACACACACACACACACACACACACACACATCAATGCATCCCAGTGTCATTAATTGCTATCATACTTAACTGTGCAAAAACATGTTTGCAACAGATTTCGCTCTCAAAATAAAGCAATAATTATCGTGTTATTTCATTCAAACTTTATCTGCCAGTTAAGGCCGCTCACTTGGCTATTTGGATCACCTTTCGGATTAAGCTTTCTTTCACAGGGATTACGCGACCGCCACTCAAATAAGGGTACCCTCAAAATCGACTGGACAAAAACGGAAGGGCCCAATTAAAATTCGACACAAAATCACAACAGGGAACACTTTGCAACGTTAACAAACGAGCAAAAAGCCAAATCCATGATCTATCCAGAACAGGTTGTTTTGTTTAGCTAGTGTGCGTATTGCAAGTGCTATGCTCTTTCTACTGATGCAGGTGTCGATTGCAAGTGCGGTCAAAAACGTGAGGTATTTCGTCATTTGGTTGGGGTATTGTGACAAAAAGCGCTGTATTTTGAGAAGTGACTTGGTGGGTTGCTTTGAAACATTTCAGAATACTTTAACATAGTAGACGTACTTCAAAGAACATTTTGGATTGTAACGCTTATTTATTCAGGTGTTATGCAATGTTTTAACAAAAGTTTGTAAACTCGTCAAAGGATTGTTCACTTGTGTCCAACAAATTCAGGACTTCGCATGTCTTTAGACAAATGATAAGCATACTCGTATAAGCACTGACGCAAATTTGCTAGGCCCGTAAACAATCCAATGACGAGTTTAAAAACTGTTTCCGCAACATTGCGTAACATCTGACCAAATGAATGTAAAAATCCCAATTACGTTTAGTATGTTAGTAAAATATTCCGAAAGTTTGAAAGCAACCCATCAGGTCATTGTTGAAATACAGCGCCTTTTGTCACAATACCCCCATGAAATGACGCAAAAAGTCACGTTTTTGACCGCTCTTGCAATCGACACCTGTATTAGTAGGAATAGCATATAGCACAGGAAATATTAAAGCTAGCTAAACAAAAAAACTTGTTCTGGATAGATAATTCATTTTGCTTTCTTCTCGTATGTAAAAGTTGCAAAGTTTGTCTATTGTGATTTTGGTGTCGATTTGTAATTGGGCCCTTCCGTTTTTGTCCAGTCGATTTTGAGGTTACGCATATTTGACGTGATCCCTTTGAAAGAAATCATCAATCCCAAAGATGATCCAGATAGTCAAGTGAACGACCTTAACTGACATGTAAAGTTTGGATAAAAGCACACGGGAATTATTGCTTTTATTTTGGTACGAAATCTGTTGCAATATTTTTTGAGCACAGTTTAGTACAAAACAGGCCACATGAAGCAAAATTAATGCATTTAGTCAATCTGTCGAACTCACAGAACGCACTGCGGTATTTCACAATATTGACGATTACACCGTGAATTTGCGATTCCAAAGAAGTATGTGAAAAAGTGGACGTCACATACCGCTTCGGCTTTTACCGGAGGAACACCGTGTGCCACACACTGCAGTTAAACTTCGATCACGTATGAGTCATTCAGCGATGCCACCTTGATTATAAGTTGATAAAGTTATGTTTTCATGCAATATCAAAGAACTTAGTTTTTATTTTGTTACTATTACAGAGAGAATCAAACAACAAGAAAGGTAAGTTGTTGGAACGTTTGTTTGTTTGTTTGTTTGTTTGTGTGTTTGCTTGTTTGTTTGTTTGTTTGTTTGCTTGTTTGTTTGTTTGTTTGCTTGCTTGTTTGTTGGTTGGTTTGCTTGTTTGTTTGTTTGTTTGCTTGTTTGTTTGTTTGTTTGTTTGCTTGTTTGTTTGTTTGTTTGTTTGTTTGTTTGCTTGTTTGCTTGTTTGCTTGTTTGTTTGTTTGCTTGTTTGCTTGTTTGTTTGTTTGTTTGTTTGTTTGTTTGTTTGCTTAACGCCCAGCCGACCACGAAGGGCCATATCAGGGCGGTGCTGCTTTGACATATAACGTGCGCCACACACAAGACAGAAGTCGCAGCACAGGCTTCATGTCTCACCCAGTCACATTATTCTGACACCGGACCAACCAGTCCTAGCACTAACCCCATAATGCCAGACGCCAGGCGGAGCAGCCACTAGATTGCCAATGTTAAAGTCTTAGGTATGACCCGGCCGGGGTTCGAACCCACGACCTCCCGATCACGGGGCGGTCGCCTTACCACTAGGCCAACCGTGCCGGTAGTTAGTTAATCTCCTCGCGCCCCCTAATTGGCGTAGAGGCGCGTCCCCCGGGTGGTGGATGGGCGAGCCTTCTCTACTAACTTCTGAGAGAAGGTCGCATCACTCTCGATGCCGTGAACCTAATTAGGATCTTTTTCTTGTTTCTTCTCTATTTCTGCCTCCCCAAAGTCCTTTTACTTTCCTTTTCTCACCCATAAAATTCTTCACTTATTACCCTTGTTAAGTGGTTCTTGTATAGAATATAGTCAATGTTTGTAAAGATTTTAGTCAAGCAGTATGTAAGAAATGTTTAGTCCTTTGTACTGGAAACTTGCATTCTCCCAGTAAGGTCATATATTGTACTACGTTGCAAGCCCCTGGAGCAATTTTTTGATTAGTGCTTTTGTGAACAAGAAACACTTAACAAGTGGCTCTATCCCCATCTCCCCCCTTTCCCCTATCCCATCTCCCCCTTTCCCTCGTCGCGATATAACCTTCGTGGTTGAAAACGACGTTAAACACCAAATAAAGAAAGAAAGAAAGAAAGTTAGTTAATCTGATGTCACCTGACAGTTTATACTGATTTGAAGCTGATCTAGCTCACGTTGGTGGTCGATCTTTCACTGTGGACACGACAGAAAACAAATTAAATTTCTTAGAGTATCACATTTACCCCTGGATAGAAGGCGATGTTGTGTAAATGAAAAGGACGACTAATTTTAAACAAAAAATTCTGTCCATATAAAGTTTAAAATAATTAGTTTTGTTGATTATACATATGTGTCAATGGTCAGAGACACAATGACGATCAGGTTATTAGTTTCTGGTAGGAGAGGTAATAGCTTAAAACCACTATAAAGAAAACCACACACGTTTAAATAATATAACAGTAGGATGAAGATGTTCTTTTTTAGATGTTCAACACTTCAGACAAGGTATTAGTCAGGCGACAAAGAGAAATCAAGAACATTATGAAGAAGGTTGAATGTTGATTGGTCATAATACCGCATTACGTGTCTTAAAACAAAGAAAAAACCCTAAGCTAACAATGAAGTGGTCTTTGCAACAATAACAACAAACAAGTCGCGTAAGGCGAAAATACAATATTTAGTCAAGTAGCTGTCGAACTCACAGAATGAAACTGAACGCAACGCAACGCAGCAAGACCGTATACTCGTAGCATCGTCACTCCACCGCCCGTGGCAAAGGCAGTGCCCGTGGAATTGACAAGAAGAGCGGGGTATTCGTTGCGCTGAGAAGGATAGCACAAGTCATGTCGGTGCCACATAATGCTGACACACATGTTCCTGTGCATAGTTTATGGATAACGTGTAGTTGGGAAGTTAAGAGTAGAAATAATTAGTATTTAGTGTAGGAGGAGGGTTGGGGGTGGGTAGGGAGGGGGTGGGTATGGTTTACTTTGAGCAGGTCGGTTTCAGTTTTAATAAACAATTCTAGAGAATTGTGTATCTTATATTTGAGTCTTTCGTGTTTTAGACATTGATGCATTTAATAGTTTTAACGAGTTGCCTTTTGTTTTATCATTCTGGTGTTTATCTAGATGTGCTGTGTATCTTATAAGAAGTTCTTAAAAGTTTAAAGTTATTTGAGCATATAGGTTTTTTATGGTCTTAACAGTTAAACATGTATTACGTTATCATTAAGATTCATCCTTTGTTAGTACTAAGCAGTTGTTTTAATCAGTCTGGTTTTCTCTTGTTTTCATCTTATGAACATTCTAAATGTTAGACTAACTTATTGTCTTGTACAGAATAACAACTGTGTGAATGGTGCTATACTGAATGAAAGAGTGTGACATGAAGTTCTTGTACATCATTGCAAAGAGTGTGAATGACGTTTTAGTTTAGATGTCAAGCGCTTAGAGCAAGCCTTTTTAACGAAAGTTTTTGATTTAGCGCTATATAAATGTTCTTCTTATTATTATTATAGTACGCTTTTCTGTACCTCTCTTCGTTTTAACTTTCTGAGCGTGTTTTTAATCCAAACATATCATATCTATATATTTGTGGAATCAGGAACCGACAAGGAATAAGATAAAAGTGTTTTTAAATTGATTTCGAAAAAAAAAATTTGATAATAATTTTTATATATTTAATTTTCAGAGCTTGTTTTTAATCCGAATATAACATATTTATATGTTTTTGGAATCAGCAAATGATAAAGAATAAGATAAACGTAAATTTGGATCGTTTTATAAATTTGTATTTTTTTTTACAATTTTCAGATTTTTAATGACCAAAGTCATTAATTAATTTTTAAGCCACCAAGCTGAAATGCAATACCGAACCCCGGGCGTCGTCGAAGAGTACTTGACCAAAATTTCAACCAATTTGGTTGAAATATGAGGGCGTGACAGTGCCGCCTCAACTTTCACGAAAAGCCGGATATGACGTCATCAAAGACATTTATCAAAAAAATGAAAAAAACGTTCGGGGATTTCATACCCAGAAACTCTCATGTCAAATTTCATAAAGATCGGTCCAGTAGTTTAGTCTGAATCGCTCTACACACACACACACACACACACACGCACGCACACACGCACGCACATACACCACGACCCTCGTTTCGATTCCCCCTCGATGTTAAAATATTTAGTCAAAACTTGACTAAATATAAAAACAAAACAAATTGTTTGGTCATCACTTTTGTTCTAAGTGACTGGAATTTTCAGCCTAGAGGTTTGAGACAATGAGTATTTCAAATTTGTGACGCTCTTTATTGGAAGTTTAGCGAGTCTGAGAGAGATTGTGGTATAGTTAGTAATTTGGACGTTCATTTTAGTTTTTCAATATGTTATAATTACAAACATGATATAGTTATTTAAATACAAAACACTCATTATCTGAAAAGTGCCAGATATGATTGTCTGTATTTTCACTGTAAAAACAATGCTGTTCGTGTTATAAAAAAACAAGTCGCGTAAGGCGAAAATACAATATTTAGTCAAGTAGCTGCCATTTTTCAGCAAGACCGTATACTCGTAGCATCGTCAGTCCACCGCTCATGGCAAAGGCAGTGAAATTGACAAGAAGAGCGGGGTAGTAGTTGCGCTAAGAAGGATAGCACGCTTTTCTGTACCTCTCTTTGTTTTAACTTTCTGAGCGTGTTTTTAATCCAAACATATCATATCTATATGTTTTTGGAATCAGGAACCGACAAGGAATAAGATGAAAGTGTTTTTAAATTGATTTGGACAATTTAATTTTGATAATAATTTTTATATATTTAATTTTCAGAGCTTGTTTTTAATCCGAATATAACATATTTATATGTTTTTGGAATCAGCAAATGATGGAGAATAAGATAAACGTAAATTTGGATCGTTTTATAAATTTTTTTTTTTTTTTTACAATTTTCCGATTTTTAATGACCAAAGTCATTAATTAATTTTTAAGCCACCAAACCAAGCTGAAATGCAATACCGAACCCCGGGCGTCGTCGAAGATTACTTGACCAAAATTTGAACCAATTTGGTTGAAAAATGAGGGCGTGACAGTGCCGCCTCAACTTTCACGAAAAGCCGGATATGACGTCATCAAAGACATTTATCAAAAAAATGAAAAAAACGTTCGGGGATTTCATACCCAGGAACTCTCATGTCAAATTTCATAAAGATCGGTCCAGTAGTTTAGTCTGAATCGCTCTACACACACACACACACACACACACACACACACGCACGCACACACACACGCACGCACATACACCACGACCCTCGTTTCGATTCCCCCTCCATGTTAAAATATTTAGTCAAAACTTGACTAAATATAAAAAGAAGTTTTTTTTCTCACCCAATATTTTTCCCATATTTTGGCCACAATTATTCAGTACTTGGTCACATACAGAGAGAATGTTGTTGGTTGGCTTTCTTGATTATAAACTAACTGTACCTGGGGGCTGTGAGATAATCCTCACTGTGACAGTTATGACATGTGTTGTTGTTGTTTGCTTTGGAAAATTGACCGCTGTTCCACCACACGAGTGCCGCTGCTCAAGGGTTTGCTACACAACATTGTGTCAAGAGGGCCTTGTATTTAGCAAAATCTTCGCCCATTGTCGGGGTCTGACACTCGGACATTACTTTTTGACCCTGAAACTATGAAACACCTGTCTTGTCAACGTTTTTCCTCGGATATTGACTTCATAGAATTGCTCTGTCCATTTTAGCTTTGGGCTTAAAGCTATTATTCTTTACAAATTAATGACGTCATAACTGGTGAGATGAAGAACACGAAACTTGGCATACAACTTTTAATTATGAGTGTGCATAATTATGTGTGCCTAAATCCATTGCATTTGCTAAACTCTTTCGTGTTTTGATCAAGACATTTCTTAACAACCGTGTTTTATAGTCAAGCGAAACGGGTCACCTTGTGTTATGCCCAAATATGTATGGCAATCCGAATGGTGCAAAAGTCCCTTTTAGCTCTTGATGTCTAAATAACACATTATTTAGCTAAATAACGCGTTATTTAGCTAAACAATGCTTTATTTAGCTATATCATGCATTATTTAGCTAAATAATGCATTGTTTAAATTAAACAATGCATTATTTACAGATACAGAAAAAAGAGAGCCCAGAGCACTAAATAATGCATTGTTTAGCATAAATAAGAGATTGTGTTTGTAAATAACTCATTATTTATAAATAATTACGCGTTTTCTCTAAACAATATATTATATGTAAATAAAGTGTTATTTAAATAAATAAAATATTATTTAGATAAATAAAATATTATTTATCTAAATAAAATATTATTTAGATAAATAAAATATTATATGTAAATAAAATATTATTTATCTAAATAAAATATTATTTATCTAAATAAAATATTATTTAGATAAATAATTTATTATTTAGATAAATAATTTATTATTTAGATAAATAATTTATTATTTAGATAAATAATTTATTATTTAGATAAATAATTTATTATTTACTGTTTTTGCCTTGAAATAGTATTATTACACTAAATAATGCTTTATATAGCTATATAATAGGTTTCCGCTATATAATTCATGATTTGGTAAATAATACATTATATACCGTAAATAAAATATTATATACCGTAAACAATTCATTGTTTAGCGCATCGCGAAGCCGTTTTTTCTCTTGTTGTTTTTTTCCACGTGTTTCCGTGGATCCACGAGAGCTCTGTTGATTCTCAAACTGACCAATCAGACAACTAGCATCTGTACACTAATTAAAGTCCCATTGTTGAGTGTGACGAAAACTCGTGGTGACGATTTTAAAACATGTTGGGTCACGCATGGTCCAATCTTACATGGTCCAATCTTACATGGTCCAACCTTACATGGTCCAACCTTACATGGTCCAATCTTACATGGTCCCATCTTACATGGTCCAACCTTACATGGTTCAACCTTACATGGTCCAATCTTACATGGTCCAATCTTGCATGATCCAATCTTACATGGTCCAACCTTGCATGGTCCAACCTTGCATGGTCCAATCTTACATGGTCCAACCTTACATGGTCCAACCTTACATGGTCCAACCTTATATGGTCCAATCTTACATGGTCCAATCTTGCATGGTCCAATCTTACATGGTCCAATCTTACATGGTCCAACCTTACATGGTCCAACCTTACATGGTCCAACCTTACATGGTCCAATCTTACATGGTCCAACCTTACATGGTCCAATCTTACATGGTCCAATCTTACATGGTCCAACCTTACATGGTCCAACCTTACATGGTCCAACCTTACATGGTCCAACCTTACATGGTCCAATCTTGCATGGTCCAATCTTGCATGGTCCAACTTTACATGGTCCAATCTTACATGGTCCAACCTTACATGGTCCAACCTTACATGGTCCAATCTTACATGGTCCAATCTTACATGGTCCAACCTTACATGGTTCAACCTTACATGGTCCAATCTTACATGGTCCAATCTTGCATGGTCCAATCTTACATGGTCCAACCTTGCATGGTCCAACCTTACATGGTCCAACCTTACATGGTCCAACCTTACATGGTCCAACCTTACATGGTCCAATCTTGCATGGTCCAATCTTGCATGGTCCAACCTTGCATGGTCCAATCTTACATGGTCCAACCTTACATGGTCCAACCTTACATGGTCCAACCTTACATGGTCCAATCTTACATGGTCCAATCTTGCATGGTCCAATCTTACATGGTCCAACCTTGCATGGTCCAACCTTGCATGGTCCAACCTTACATGGTCCAATCTTACATGGTCCAACCTTACATGGTCCAACCTTACATGGTCCAACCTTACATGGTCCAATCTTACATGGTCCAACCTTACATGGTCCAACCTTGCATGGTCCAATCTTACATGGTCCAATCTTACATGGTCCAACCTTACATGGTCCAACCGTACATGGTCCAATCTTACATGGTCCAACCGTACATGGTCCAATCTTACATGGTCCAACCTTACATGGTCCAACCTTACATGGTCCAACCGTACATGGTCCAATCTTACATGGTCCAATCTTGCATGGTCCAATCTTGCATGGTCCAATCTTACATGGTCCAACCTTGCATGGTCCAACCTTACATGGTCCAACCTTACATGGTCCAATCTTACATGGTCCAACCTTGCATGGTCCAACCTTACATGGTCCAACCTTACATGGTCCAACCTTACATGGTCCAACCTTACATGGTCCAACCTTACATGGTCCAATCTTACATGGTCCAATCTTACATGGTCCAACCTTACATGGTTCAACCTTACATGGTCCAATCTTACATGGTCCAATCTTGCATGGTCCAATCTTACATGGTCCAACCTTGCATGGTCCAACCCTGCATGGTCCAATCTTACATGGTCCAACCTTACATGGTCCAACCTTGCATGGTCCAATCTTACATGGTCCAACCTTACATGGTCCAATCTTGCATGGTCCAATCTTACATGGTCCAACCTTACATGGTCCAATCTTACATGGTCCATATATATTATTGGACCATGTAAGATTGGACCATGCAAGGTTGGACCATGCAAGGTTGGACCATGTAAGGTTGGACCATGTAAGATTGGACCATGTAAGGTTGGACCATGTAAGGTTGGACCATGTAAGATTGGACCATGCAAGGTTGGACCATGCAAGATTGGACCATGCAAGATTGGACCATGTAAGATTGGACCATGTAAGGTTGGACCATGTAAGGTTGGACCATGTAAGATTGGACCATGTACGGTTGGACCATGTAAGGTTGGACCATGTAAGATTGGACCATGTAAGGTTGGACCATGTAAGATTGGACCATGCAAGGTTGGACCATGCAAGGTTGGACCATGTAAGATTGGACCATGCAAGATTGGACCATGTAAGATTGGACCATGTAAGGTTGAACCATGTAAGGTTGGACCATGTAAGATTGGACCATGTAAGATTGGACCATGTAAGGTTGGACCATGTAAGATTGGACCATGTAAGGTTGGACCATGTAAGGTTGGACCATGCAAGGTTGGACCATGTAAGGTTGGACCATGCAAGATTGGACCATGCAAGATTGGACCATGTAAGATTGGACCATGTAAGGTTAGACCATGTAAGGTTGGACCATGTAAGAATGGACCATGTAAGGTTGGACCATGTAAGGTTGGACCATGTAAGGTTGGACCATGTAAGATTGGACCATGTAAGATTGGACCATGCAAGGTTGGACCATGTAAGGTTGGACCATGTAAGATTGGACCATGTAAGGTTGGACCATGTAAGGTTGGACCATGTAAGGTTGGACCATGCAAGGTTGGACCATGCAAGGTTGGACCATGTAAGATTGGACCATGCAAGATTGGACCATGTAAGGTTGGACCATGTAAGGTTGGACCATGTAAGGTTGGACCATGTAAGATTGGACCATGTAAGGTTGGACCATGTAAGGTTGGACCATGTAAGGTTGGACCATGTAAGATTGGACCATGCAAGGTTGGACCATGTAAGGTTGGACCATGTAAGATTGGACCATGTAAGGTTGGACCATGTAAGGTTGGACCATGTAAGATTGGACCATGTAAGATTGGACCATGTAAGATTGGACCATGCAAGGTTGGACCATGCAAGGTTGGACCATGTAAGATTGGACCATGCAAGATTGGACCATGTAAGGTTGGACCATGTAAGGTTGGACCATGTAAGGTTGGACCATGTAAGATTGGACCATGCAAGGTTGGACCATGCAAGATTGGTCCATGCAAGATTGGACCATGTAAGGTTGGACCATGTAAGGTTGGACCATGTAAGATTGGACCATGTAAGGTTGGACCATGTAAGGTTGGACCATGTAAGATTGGACCATGCAAGGTTGGACCATGCAAGGTTGGACCATGTAAGATTGGACCATGCAAGATTGGACCATGTAAGATTGGACCATGTAAGGTTGAACCATGTAAGGTTGGACCATGTAAGATTGGACCATGTAAGATTGGACCATGTAAGGTTGGACCATGTAAGGTTGGACCATGTAAGATTGGACCATGCAAGGTTGGACCATGCAAGATTGGACCATGTAAGGTTGGACCATGTAAGGTTGGACCATGTAAGGTTGGACCATGTAAGGTTGGACCATGTAAGATTGGACCATGTAAGATTGGACCATGTAAGATTGGACCATGTAAGGTTGAACCATGTAAGGTTGGACCATGTAAGATTGGACCATGTAAGGTTGGACCATGTAAGATTGGACCATGTAAGGTTGGACCATGTAAGGTTGGACCATGTAAGGTTGGACCATGTAAGATTGGACCATGTAAGATTGGACCATGCGTGACCCAACATGTTTTAAAATCGTCACCACGAGTTTTCGTCACACTCAACAATGGGACTTTAATTAGTGTACAGATGCTAGTTGTCTGATTGGTCAGTTTGAGAATCAACAGAGCTCTCGTGGATCCACGGAAACACGTGGAAAAAAACAACAAGAGAAAAAACGGCTTCGCGATGCGCTAAACAATGAATTGTTTACGGTATATAATATTTTATTTACGGTATATAATGTATTATTTACCAAATCATGAATTATATAGCGGAAACCTATTATATAGCTATATAAAGCATTATTTAGTGTAATAATACTATTTCAAGGCAAAAACAGTAAATAATAAATTATTTATCTAAATAATAAATTATTTATCTAAATAATAAATTATTTATCTAAATAATAAATTATTTATCTAAATAATATTTTATTTAGATAAATAATATTTTATTTAGATAAATAATATTTTATTTACATATAATATTTTATTTATCTAAATAATATTTTATTTAGATAAATAATATTTTATTTATCTAAATAATATTTTATTTATTTAAATAACACTTTATTTACATATAATATATTGTTTAGAGAAAACGCGTAATTATTTATAAATAATGAGTTATTTACAAACACAATCTCTTATTTATGCTAAACAATGCATTATTTAGTGCTCTGGGCTCTCTTTTTTCTGTATCTGTAAATAATGCATTGTTTAATTTAAACAATGCATTATTTAGCTAAATAATGCATGATATAGCTAAATAAAGCATTGTTTAGCTAAATAACGCGTTATTTAGCTAAATAATGTGTTATTTAGACATCAAGAGCTAAAAGGGACTTTTGCACCATTCGGATTGCCATAAATATGGCGATCACAGTCAATCAATCAATCAATCAATATGAGGCTTATATCGCGCGTATTCCGTGGGTACAGTTCTAAGCGCAGGGATTTATTTTATTTTTTCAATTTTTATTCAAGGCGCAGGGATTTATTTATGCCGTGTGAGATGGAATTTTTTTACACAATACATCACGCATTCACATCGGCCAGCAGATCGCAGCCATTTCGGCGCATATCCTACTTTTTACGGCCTATTATTCCAAGTCACACGGGTATTTTGGTGGACATTTTTATCTAAGCCTATACAATTTTGCCAGGAAAGACCCTTTTGTCAATCGTGGGATCTTTAACGTGCACACCCCAATGTAGTGTACACGAAGGGACCTCGGTTTTTCGTCTCATCCGAAAGGTCACAGGTCACCTAGAAGATGTTTTTGACGCTAATAATTCCGCAAAATGGATGAACAAACTGCAGACAAATCGCCGTGCTTTCTCTAAAATGTGCAGTATCGACCTTGTCTTCGACCCTTATCGCCTTAACTATATGATTGCACACTAAGTTGTATCACGTTATTTTTACATTTAGTCAAGTTTTGACTAAATGTTTTAACATAGAGGGGGAATCGAGACAAGAGTCGTGGTGTATGTGTGTGTGTGTGTGTGTGTGTGTGTGTGTCTGTGTGTGTGTGTGTGTGTGTGTGTGTGTGTGTGTGCGAGTGTGTGTAGAGCGATTCAGACCAAACTACTGGACCGATCTTTATGAAATTTGACATGAGAGTTCCTGGGAATGATATCCCCGGACTTTTTTTCTTTTTTTTCGATAAATACCTTTGATGACGTCATATCCGGCTTTTTGTAAAAGTTGAGGCGGCACTGTCACACCCTCATTTTTCAATCAAATTGATTGAAATTTTGGCCAAGCAATCTTCGACGAAGGCCGGACTTTGGTATTGCATTTCAGCTTGGTGGCTTAAAAATTAATTAATGACTTTGGTCATTAAAAATCTGAAAATTGTTAAAAAAAATAATATAAAACGATCCAAATTTACGTTCATCTTATTGTTCATCATTTTCTGATTCCAAAAACATATAAATATGTTATATTTGGATTAAAATCAAGCTCTGAAAATTAAAAATATAAAAATTATTATCAAAATAAAATTTTCGAAATCAATTTAAAAACACTTTCATCTTATTCCTTGTCGGTTCCTGATTCCAAAAACATATAGATATGATATGTTTGGATTAAAAACACGCTCAGAAAGTTAAAACGAAGAGAGGTACAGAAAAGCGTGCTATCCTTCTCAGCGCAACTACTACCCCGGTCTTCTTGTCAATTTCACTGCCTTTGCCACGAGCGGTGGACTGACGATGCTACGAGTATACGGTCTTGCTGAAAAATTGCATTGCGTTCAGTTTCATTCTGTGAGTTCGACAGCTTGACTAAATGTTGTATTTTCGCCTTACGCGACTTGTTTAAGTATAAGAAGGCTTTTCATAGTGATTCGCGAAGGCCTCTCCACTGGTCCATATTAGACCAGTGTTGTGACATTTTTCTGTATCTATTGTTTGTTGAATGTCTATCAAAGCTAATTTGCTCTAATTAGGCCTAACAATTAACTTAGAGTAGGACTACCAAACACAAATAAAACTTCTTCGCAAGAAAACAAGCGAGTTATCAGCATAAAGCAAAAAATGGTCCATATTAGGTAACTATCCCCTATCAAAGAGAAAAGATTGACCATTCAAAGGAACTTGTCGAGTGATTTCATAGCGGAGTGTAGAGTGGCACGTTCAAGATCGATGGAAAAACGACAGTTCATATTTTCTTCAAAAAATAACGCATTTTGGTATTTGGAACAACATTGCCTACTTTGAAAAATATCAAGTCGCGCAAGCCATAGATTGCTCATCGCAACTTGCGTCAGTGAATAACGGTGCAAAACAGTCAGAGAAGACGCTGGAACGCGGTCAAGTTGTTGTTCTCATGTCGGTACTATCGCTGCACCGATAGATTTGCTAAACGCTACTTGTCTCCAATAAAATCAAAATATACTTACCAAGAAAAAGTCGGATGTGAATAAAGGGCACTGACTACGTGATCACCATGAAACCTTTCCCAGTTTCACTTAGCGGCCATCTTGAACAGAGTAATTAGTCGTGCGTTTCGTCATTTGGCACAACCACACTTTTCCTATTTACGTCAGTTTATGTTGAACACTGCCGTTGTGACCACAGTACACAAGTCGGAATACAAGCACTTTCTGTCGGAACATGCCTCATGTTTATTGTGTCTGTGAAAGACACGAAAAAAGGCCCCACTACCACCGGCAGGTTGTGCATGATTTCAACAAAGGGGTTGAGCTCACGCATTCTGTCAACAGATCGATGATAGCGAACACGGACACATGACGATACTTTCTGTTGTGCCTTGAACTGTTTCTGGCAAGATAAATTGGACACGTGAAATGTAAAAAGCAACCATGACGCAGGTTTGGACTCGACTATTTTACACCACTCCTTGTACAATGCGGATAAGCGTATAGTTCATGAATCTTGCTTCAATTGCGTCACAACGTCACGTGGCGATGCGTCACAGATAGGGCGGGCCTCAATCGGTGATTGACACCATTGCCTCATGGGAAAATGCAGGTTCGCTCATTTACAAGGAAAATTGATCAATGAACAGTTTTTGAAAAATGTATTGCCAAAGAGATAGAAATGATAGAATACATTGCAGACCTACTTACACCCACAAACACTCAAAACCTCGATATTAGGCAACCTTCACCTTTGGAAAATTCCCTGGTTTGTACTAACTCTTTAAAACAACATCTTGAAGTCTTGAGCGTTTTCTGCATGTCAGCCTGTGCTTAATCCATCTCAATGCAGTGCAGATTTAAAAAAAAATCTTATCTTGGTTTACTTGGGCAGCCAGTGTCGAGTTTCACCCATGAAATAAACCACACACGTACGCACGCACACAAAAAAATAATACAAAAGCAACGATCACGTTCTGAGTACTGACGAAATGGAAGTGGAAGTAAAAAAACAACGACAACAGTACTCTTAATAACAGTCATGGCGTATTATATGAGAATGGGAAAATATGTGGCATTGTTCCGGTTGAAAAGAATGGGTTTTTTAAATTCTCTTTTTGTGGAGTTTTTGTTTTGTTTTACATGTATAGGCTTTACATTACAGGACAGCACATAGACAAGAGGGCAAATTCACAAAACCGAACACACGTGGACAATTACAACACACAGGGGGGGGGGGGGGGGGGGGGGGCTGGTCATGGCTTGGTGGTCGCAGTATCAAGAATATGTAAAGGAAAAGGTTGAAAAGAATTAATGTAGACTCGTAAAGTGTAACTTCCCTTGTGTGTCAACAAGCCTGCCAGAGTTGCTTCCCCAACAACCCGACAGCTTTGCGTTTGAAGTACATTAACGTCTGCATACGTTCAAAACTTACACTAGCTGTTGGTTTGCATTTGGCAATAAGACTCAGAATCGAGACAAGGTCTGTGCGTGTGTGTGCGTGTGTGTATCTGTGCGTGTGTGTGTGTGTCTGTGTGTGTGTGTCTGTGTGTGTGTGTCTGTGTGTGTGTGCGTGCGTGCGTATGTGTGTGTGAGTCTGTGTGTGTCTGTGTGTGTCTGTGTGTGTGTGTCTGTGTGTGTGTGTGTCTGTCTGTGTGTGTCTGTCTGTGTGTGTATTTTTGTGTGTGTGTCTGTGTGTGTGTGAGTAAGAGAAATACGAAGAACACTACCAGAAGGCTGTTGATCAATCTTTGCGCACTCTTCAAGAAAATATTCCAACACTGTTATTTCTTTTACGATAAATGTATCTGATGACGTTATTTTCAGCGTTTTGCAAACATTGAGGCCGCAGTGTGCTAACCTAATTTTTCAATCAAATTGATGGTCATTCTGGTCAAGCAGTCTGACTCAGTCCAGACTATGGGATTGCATTTGAACTATGAGGCTAAGAAAACACTAATTAATCTGTTTATCATAATTCTAAACGTTTTTATTAAAAATAAAACTTCAATAACAGATTACAAATTGAGAGCATGCATGGTGTATTTGTTATTATTTCATGAATTGCAAATCGTCACGCTCATAAAAAATACCTATCTCAATGTTAGACATTTCTGTAGTGAAACTACAGGGGAAGCTGCTGGAAGGGTATTTATTATGTGTTAGAGAGTACAAACTCTCAGACCATCGGAAACCATTGCCACGGTAACGTAAGCAAAACTGCCGATCTCGTTTCTTGAGTTAGGCACTTTTTTTTATGATACAGAAAGACGTTTTGAGAATGTGAAAGTATGCACAAGCTCTTTGTGGGTTGTTATGCAATTTTGCTGATTGAAAATTTTGCTGTCAGCTCTTTATCTCACGTTTATCCAGCTGTCACCGCTAGAGATATGCAGTTTGCAATTTGCAACTTATAACTAAAATGAGATAGGCAGATTGTTCAGAAACCAAAGAAAGTTTTTTGCGTTTTTCTCAAAACATCAAAAAATGACATAGGCAATTATCTTATGAGCGTGACGAAATATATATACCTATATTATGTTTATTAATTAAAAAAAAATAATTCAAAATTGAATACCATCTATTTATGCAATAAAGGTCCTTTGTTTGCATGTTAAGCACGATGCTTCGCGAGACCAGCTCAACCTGTTTCGCTTTACGGGTTTCGGCTTTCCAGGCTGTAGTACTCTCGGTGATGGCAAATACCTGGTTTTCAGTGGCAATCTTTTTGTTGCAGGCTGACAAATCAGTTGACTGAATGCCTTGATTTTGCTTGACGAATCAATATTAGGACAGCACACACAAACATATGGTCACATTTTTGCCAAGGAGGATTCCTCAGGACGTTGAGTTTGTTGAATAAATGTTAATAAGATTATGTGGAGTTTTATGCTTTAAAATTTTCTTTTTATTTCAGATTTCGAGAGATCCGTGACACTGGAATACTACGTGACAAGATGTACTCTTCGCAG
>NW_027128822.1:145000-257883 GCF_037325665.1 Littorina saxatilis
AAAGATTCAAAGCTTAGAAAGGGAAATGAAATCAGAAACATTGTATGTAAGTGTGTACATTGTATCTTCAAAGGAATTACATCCTGCTCCCTGCTCAAAGGCAAACCATGGCTTTGTTGTAACAATCCAGTGGGTTCAGTCAAAAGCATGAGCAAAATGTGATAAATAAAACAAATGCCAATTTGACTGAACCCACTGGATTGTTACAACAAAGCCATTGACATTCTTAAACAAATGAGGCAGAGCGCTATTTTATGATCCAGGAAACAAAGGGACTTGAGCGCTTTAAATGCATACAACACGAGTCATTGAAAGGCGGAAAAATGCTAAGACAATTTTGTGAGGTGTTTATCCTGGCGATTTATTCATACATTTCTTTATCCCAAGGAAACAATCTATTCACTCTATTCACTAGTGTGCACACCAGTCACCTACAGACAGCCCTCGACTGGTTGCCTTCGAGCTTAACCGCTGGATCAAATTTCATGATTTAATCAGAATGACAAGGGTAAGGGCCGACGTGATCGGCCCAAACATACACAAAGCCGAGCTATGGCAACAATGTATACTGAAAGGCAAAAGAAACGCAATTTGTTTTCAGAACGATATTTTCAAGATTATGTCTTATTATCATGTGCCTATGGTTAAAATTGGTCCACGTCGGACTCAGCAGTGTCTAGTGCAAAACTTGCCATGCTAGATCTGCACAGAGCGAGAAAGATGAAATGGTTGTGCTGCACGTGCAGAGACAATGGAAGTGCCGAATGCCGATTTTTTGGGTGTGAGCACGACTCGCTGTTCATGCCGTATAAATGGCAGTATTGTACGCTATCTGGCATTCCCCTATTCCAAAAACCAGCTATGCCGAGATTGAACGCCACTGACCGTGAAAGAGCAATAGGCCAGCTGACGCCGGGAACGCCATAGAATGAGGTTGCTAATGCTTTTGGCGTCCATCACTCGTCTCTGGCAACGATATTTGCAAACTGGGTCCACGAATGACTTGGCAAGGAGTGGAAGACCACGTGTCACCACTGAACGAGAACATTTATCGACAGCACGTACGGGATCCGTTCCACACTGCAGCAGCAACAGCCAGAGACGTTGTTGGCAACCGCAACAGGCCAGTAAGTTCCCGCACAGTTCGACGTCACTGCAGACGTCCCGCCAGGAGAGCACCTGTACTGACCACTCACGCCAGACTAGCCAGGTACCAATTCGCACAGCAGCACTTGTCACAGACATGGCGACAGTGGCAGAACATTCTGTTCACAGATGAGAGTCGGTTTTGTGTCAGCAACGCTGACGGCCGCATCCGGATCTGGAGGCGAGACAACCAGAGATAAGCTCCCAACAACATCTTGGAGTGGGATCGCTGGGGAGGCCCTAGTGTGATGATATGGGGCGGCATCTGCCTGCATGAAGTCCTGGGACCCATCATCTTTCAAAACATCGGCCCAGGACGAGGCAATGGCGTCACAGCAGAGCGCTACATTGACCATGTGCTGAGGCCAGCTGTGGTTCCCTTTTTCAACCAGCACAGGAACTTCACTCTGCAGCAGGATAACGCCAGGCCTCACACTGCCAGACTTACAGCCGACTTTCTGCAGCATCACAACATCAGGGTGAAGCAGTGGCCTGCCTATAGCCCTGATCTCAACCCTATCCAACACTTTTGGGATGCCCTGCAACAGGAGCTGAACAACGTGCAGCCAAGGCCCGCAACCCCTGCAGCCCAGGAGCAGGCCATCAGGGACGTGTGGCCCAATGTCCACATCGCCTCCGTCAATCGCCTCATCCGCTCAATGCCAGCCAGATGTCGTACAGTTGACCAGGCGAGAGGGGGACATAGGGGCCTACTCAATACTGACTGATTGGAATTGGGCTGAATGACCTGTTGCAGTTGCTGCTGATGACCCATTGTTTGAGCATTACGGACACATAACATACCGAAACCTGTTGAGACAGCTCTTTCGAAAACTGTATCCGTTTAACAGACTAATAAATTAAATATCGGTCTACACTCAACAATTGCGTTTCTTTTGCCTTTCAGTATATTGAGTGTCGCTCAGGCAGTTATTTTCCCCTTGAAACGTGTGTGAACAATGATCTTTGGTTAACGTCAAGTATTTTTTTGGCAGACAGATTGACGCAATAACGTTTCACATGCTGACTTCCACCTCAGTGTCATTTTCCTTGTTGGTCTACTCTCAACCAATGTCTGTATCTGTGTCGGTGTGTGTTTGCGTGTGCATGTATATGTTTGTGCGCATTAGTTTCTGTGTGTGTGTGTGTGTGTGTGTGTGTCTGTGTGTGTGTGTGTGTGTGTGTGTGTGTATGTGTGTGTGTGTGTGTCTCTCTGTGTGTGTGTCTGTGTGTGTGTGTGTGTGTGTGTGTGTGTGTGTGTGTGTGTGTGTAAACATTATGTCTGGATAATGGTAGGCTCCATCCATGCACTTCTTGTGTGGGAATATTTAATTGAATTATATGACTTGATGGTATGTATAATAATTTCAGGAAAATAAGGTGCAATTTTTTCTCTCTACAACTCTGACACATCCCTCTACACACACTGTTTTGAACAAAGACGCATAATGATAAGAACATAATCTATACATATAAATAAAAGAGAGTGTCTGTCTGTGTGTGTGTGTGTGTGTGTGTGTGTCTGTCTGTCTGTGATCGCCAAAGCTCCGAGAAGGGAGGGGACAGGAAGACGATGTCGTGCATGTGCACACCTGTGACTGTGAAGATGTGCACCTGACCACCACCGCCGCTGCCGAAGTTGTATATATATAAAAAAATGGATGTAAGTGTGTGTGTGTGTGTCTATCTGTGGTCGCCATACCTCTGAGATGGCAAGAGGCAGGAACAAGATAGTGTGCACGTACACTCCCTAGGTGCCGCAGATGTGCACCTGGGTTTTAGTTTCTTGATTCATTGTTTCCTTTCTCAGATTATGGACCTCCCATTTATTGAATACAGCCTATATGGTGCAAGACCAGTTCAGTGCCTACTGTTCACCTGTAGCAAGCACATCATGCCAGGCATATTAGAGACTCGCTATTGCTCCTATGAGGGGAAGAAATGAAGAATGAAAAATTAACTGGACAGTTCCGGAAATTTCTAGAAGGTAAGGGAGATAACTTTTTTTTGTATCCAAACAAAGGAGGTAAAGCTAATGATAATGGGATAGCGAGCGTCTTAAATTGCTACAGGGCTCCGCTTACTCCCGGGCGAAGCCGGGCTTAACTGCTAGTACATACTATTTGTAAAGCGCGTATATCCTTAAACCCTGCTCAAAGCGCTGTATAACTACATATCATGTTTACAGAGCAATCGCACACCTATCAAGTCCCGATACAGTGGAACCCCTCTTTTAAGACCCCCTTAACATCTTAAAAAAAATTGTCTCATAAAGGGAGGGAGTCTTACAATGAAGGTTCTGGGACCAGGCTACCTGCAAATCAGTAGCGGGGCGACCATCCCCAACCCAGAGGCTCACAGGTGGTGTATAGGGAACAGCCCTTAGATATAAGGGGTTGAATGCGAATAAGCTAGCTTTAGCAAATAAGCAGTCCCGAACCAACTGGCGATGTTTCTACTAGGACAAGGTGGGGTAGAGGGTAGCTCCACTACTTCTACAAGTGGAGGGAAGTTCCATTGTAATTCACTCCACGTACACCGGTTCTTCAAGTCACCTAAATGAAAGCAGCCTTCGCAAGAAGGATGTCATTACGTGCAATGAATACGGTGTTGAAATGGCTCTGTGCACATTTGGGTCATCAGGCCGAGTTGTTAGAGGTTTGTGTTTTTTAACAGACAGATAGACGCCGTCCTTAACTTGATCCTGCTGGGAGTGTAGTATGCAGGTGTGCCCTATTGAAGTGTCACAACGCTATGGTAATGTATGGAGAAGGATAAGTCACACTCAATGGAAGAATGTATCAAATAACAAATAGGTCTGGTGACGGTACACGGAGAAGGTTGAATGTATTTAAATGGCAGTTCTGTGTTGAGAGCTCTTGGTATATACACTTGGTGAAAACAAAACTGCACCTCTTTTTCTATCCAGACTTTAAATTCAAAAACTCTTCGCTCTTTAGCTGAAAGACACCTGACTAGCTGGCCGATTTTGCCGTATCATGCACAGAGGTCACGCGACAGCCACTAACATGTGGTACTCTTAACATTAACTTGACAACAAATTAAGAGAAGGCTTTATGTATTTACCTCAAGAATAGGGGAAGGGCTCCTAATATGGACCGGCTCCTAATATGGACCACCACCAACTAACGGCACTAGAGCGCTCAAAAAAGTTTTATTCGCTGTATTCACCCTCTTTGGATAACTTGCACATGTCAAAACAGTTGCAGAAACACAAATCTTAAAACCGTTAGGCTTTTTCTCTGTTTTCACTTTTGGCAGCGTTCACTCTAAATTTGCCGCCTAAAACGGACTCGTTTCTGTCTACAGACAAAGCTTTTATCAAACAGAAATGGCTATATATGACAGCTAAAACCGTATTTGTTACATTTTAGCAGTGTTGACCCCAAGTTTCTACTGCAAACAAAAAATAATAGCAAAATCTCAAAGTATGTGCGAGTACCCTAATATGGACCACCTTCAACAAATCGAACAAAATAAAAGCTAAAGGCTATTTTCATTAAGAAGCTTGCTGGTAATAACCTATAGTAATAACTAGCCCTCGAGATTTAAAAAAAATGCAACGAAAAGTCTTCTTTTCGTGGAAGTTGATAATTTCACTTATTTTCACTCTGTTTTTGATAAGCTTCTTTAGTTTCCTGGTGTGCTTCAAATAATGCTCTCATCAACCCGAAACAGATAAACCGAAAGCATATTTTGATTAGTCTGACTTGTACACTAATTTGTATCATGTTATTTTGAAATATAGGGGGCTTTTTACAGTGATTCGTGAAGGCCGCTTCACTGGTCCATATTAGGCGCCCAGGCTCCTAATATGGACCCTTTGTGATTTTTTCTGTATTTAATTTTTGCTGAATGTGTATCAAAGCTATTTTACTCTAATTAGGCCTAACTGTTCACTTAAGAAAGAATTAGGACTACCAAACACAAAATGAAACTTCTTTGCACGAAAACAAGCTAGTTATCAGCAATAAACAAAAAGTGGTCCATATTAGGGGCCCTTCCCCTACATCAACTATCGATTTCCACAATGCAAGTAGTACTCCTTACTGAGAGCCAAAAATAATGGAACATTCTATATGTTCCACTCCCTGTGAGACGGAATGAAAGAAGATATCCACTTGCTGATTGGTTGATTGAACATGAAAGGAACGCTTGTGAATAGACTTCCCGCTGTGCCGTTAAATGGCTTGTCTTTCGGTTTGACTGGTCACCATAATTATTCAGTCCTATTTACTGAACATTTAAAGAGCCTTTTCGTGACAGGCTACATCTCAGCTGTGCTCTTCAAACCTAGCTTCACGTACACTTTAACTGTCTGAGGGGGTCCTGATTTGGCCTATTATGGTCCGCTGGACCCGAAAAGCAACAGCTAACTAACTAACTGTCTGAGTCTGTGGTGTTATGGTGCATACCCACCCCCCCACCCCCTCACCCCCGTATTTTAAAACCTCGTCATTTAAGACGTAGTAACCTACTGACGTCATCTCTCAGGGGTATACCAGTTAAATAGTTGGCCTTTCAAATATGATCAGTGGCCTGAGACTTGTATAATCGCAGTTTGATCATACCTCGTAGTTGGGTAATTTGTTGGCTCAGCCGGGGTTGCACCAGATTGATCAATTGTCCTTGTTTTGATCCACATGTGTCTGTTTAGATGTACTTTTTGGAAGGTGTATTATGGGAAGTTTCTTGGCTCAGATTGCTCCATTTTCCTTGTTTTTATCAACATTTTCTCCGGGGGAGCATGCCTCCGGACCCCCCTAAGAGGTTCGAACGCTTCGCGCCCTGAACAAAACGCTTCGCGTCGTCGAATTGTCTCTAAAAAAAATGTGAACCCTAACCCTAACCCTAACCCCCCCCCCAAAAAAAAAAAAAAAAAAAAAAAATGATGTGATCCGCCCGTGGTGTATGAACAACATTTGACAGGATGGCAATCAACCAAGCACACGACAAGACAAAGAATCAAACAGAATACACATTTGACAAGAGTTAAGCAAAGTTCCAAATTTATAGTAAATTCAAGAAAACAATCATGAAAATATACATGGGAGGATCTTTCATAGAAAATATATCTATACACAGTTCAAGTTAGTTTTGGTACAGTCATTTATCCTTCACGTACAAAAGTTGTCAAAGTCTTAAGACTTTCATAAAATCGGACAGCACTCATAGGCCTGAAAACTACTTTCACTGAGAACCTAACAAAGTTACAAACACATGATCTGCGTCTTTAAATCCATAAAAGATCGGGCATGACCTACGGGTACCCTGGTTGCTCAATCCACCTGCCAAAAACAAAAAAATAAGTCCTAAAATACCAGAAAAATCGGGAAGGGGTACGGGGCCTGAGAAGCTAAGGGGCGTTAGCGCTCTAAAATACATACAACATGAGCAATTGAAAGGTGAACAAATGCAAAGAAAATTTACGACTGAGAAAAATAGCACCCGATACAAAACCGTCGTTATAAAGCCGATTACATTATGCCACAAAAAATTGCAACTAAAGCCGGGCCAACAGTGCACCATTTCTTTAAGCTAATGACGTCGAAATCTGGGGTTTCCAAGTGTAGCAGAAGAGGCATTGAACCCAGAAAGTTCCCGGAAGGAAGTATTACGACAACAATGACGTCCGTCATCACAAACTTTTCTTAACGATTTCGGCCACAGGTTATTTATTTGTGTCCATGCTAGTCACATTTTGCTAATTACGGATTTCTCCGTGATATTTCACTGTTGTATTAAATTTTCTCTACTGTCTGTAGAGCAGCGCGTTGGTTAAACGGGTCTACGTGCAGTAGTCCGTTTTTGCATGCCTGATTTCAGGTCTGAACTTGCTTTTTCGATCAGAAAACTCGAGATGTCCTTTACACGGAAAGCTGGCATTGTCTGTATTGTCTCTTTGACCGGTTTTGAGCAGCCTCAGTGCCAGGTCATTTCAGCAGATAGTTTACACGCTGATAGATTGCGTTGAGCACGTGGCTCTGTGTAAGTGGCGTCAGTGTGACGTACAATGACACTGTACCACAGCAGCAGCAAATATGTTGTAATTGTGTATTCTTAAACAACTATACACACACATTCGTGACTTCTAGAGGTATGAAACTTTAATGCAAAATGCAAAAACGCGGAACCTTAGACACTGAATCTTGTTTGAAGCCATGTTTTTACCAGCAAATTTCAGCCAGTCAAAGTGCCTGTTTGTTCCATAACCAGGTAGAGCTTCCCATCAGCATGTTTAAGAGAACTGGCGGTGGTTCAATCAATTGCGCGGTCCAAGTTACCCCCACCCCCCCCCTTTACCCTACCGCGTGTCATTGATGCCATACTTGTCAACTAGCTCTATGGCCACCAAAGAGATTTGACGACACCCTTTCCCTTTTATTACTTCCATGCTATTCTTTATACGCTAACAGCAAAACAAAGCAATGACTATTTGAATATGGAATTCCATAGAGTCAAATCGACTAATTAGAGACCTGTGGAATTACATAAAGTCATCATTAAGCTCTCTCTCTCTCTCTCTCTCTCTCTCTCTCTCTCTCTCTCTCTCTCTCTCTCTCTCTCTCTCTCTCTCTCTCTCTCTCTCGTGTGTGCGAGTGTTTACACCTATGACGCTGGGCCCAGGTAATTTAATTTGTGGTGCCAAAAATGATCGGCATAAGCAAACTAATCTGTCCTTTAGTTCTGTTCCGTTAAGACTGCATGCGCATTTTCGTTGTAACTTTTCACCCAATCCTCATACTTGATTCTCATCAGGGAGGCGCTGTTAGTTCCTGACCTTTGAAACTCACACCTCAGTGTTGTTCTAGGTGTACTGATCGTGAGTCTGATCAGGGAGACAGACGGGTGTGATCACTATGTTCACAGGGGGCTCGAAAAACACTTGGGGAGAGGCCACATCACACTTGCAGGGGTGATGTGGGAAAGGAGGGGGGGGGGGAGTGGGGGGGAGTAGGGGGGAGTAGGGGGGAGGGATTTGTGTGTGAGGGTCTGTTTGGCTGGGGTTTTCTGGCATGTAAGGTTTGAAAAACAGACAGACAGAAACAGGGGTGCATTGTTTAATGTTTCCACGACAAGGGAACATGCTTCAAACAAACTGATGAAGAGACACTTGTCAAAACAAGCCTTGCCCGTACCGCGGTGGTCGCCGCAAACAACGAGGTAAGACTATTCCAGTGGTTATCTCCCCTGTCGTGGACACACCAACACTGTCTGACCGCCCAACTCGCGGTGTGATCACAAGCAACCTCATTCAAGTGCATACCTCTTCCATTGTTTCTTCATCGTACTCTCATAATCACCCTGGCATAAACGCTTTCCATGTAAATGCTCGTTCCTGCAGGCCGAAAACACACATCATTCGTGACCTAATTATTGACGATCACATTGATCTTGCAATTATCACGGAGTCTTGGCTGTGCGAGAATGGTGATGACGCTACTATCAAAGACATGACCCCTTCCACTCACACGACTCAGTCCTTTCCTAGAACGGACAGAAGAGGGGGCGGGATATGTATCATTCACGCCACTCACCTTACCAACAACCTGTTTTTCAAGCGACTACAGTTTCTTTCTTTTGAAGCTGTTGAAATGCACTACTCCCATCAACAGTCATCTTTGTTTTTTGTATGCATCTACCGTCCTCCCCCCAGCAAAAAGAACGGTTTGAAAGACACGGATTTCTTGAACGAACTCCCAGACCTTCTTGAAATGTACCACACAAAGAAACACTTGCTTGTTGGTGATTTTAATTGTCACTTCGACGCACAGGCAAACAGTTCAGTGAACCGAGTAAAGACATTTCTGAAGGACTATAGTCTTGTTCAGCTGATCAATGAACCCACACATACAGATGGTCACACTCTTGACTGGCTTGTTGTGCGTGAGGCCGACAATCCAACACGCTCATTTTCTGTGAGAGACTGTCAGATATCCGACCACTCAGCTCTTTTCTTCAACATCAGCATTCAGAAGCCCAAGCCTGCAGTAAGAACGGTCATGTCACGAAACCTGAAGAAGATGAACGTGGACAAGTTCAGGGAAGACGTGAGGGTGTTTGCCGCCTCCACTGCTGCCGACACGCCAGACACAGACCTCTTGATGGTCTTCAACACCTGTCTACGTCAGCTGATGGACAGCCACGCCCCCCTTGTCACCAGGCAAGTCACTGATCGTCCCTCAGCCCCATGGATGTCCGAAGATATAAAGGACCACAAACGGCTCGTACGCAAGTGGGAGAGGTTATGGAGAACGTCAGGCCTGACAGTTCACCGTCAGATTTATCGTCAACAGCTTGACGACATCAAAGCTCTCCACACCAGTGCCAAGCAGGAATACTATACATCCCGCCTCGCTGAGTGCAAAGACACCAAGGCTCTGTTTTCTGTAACAGATGAGCTATTCGCGAAGAAGAAAGTCACTGCCCTCCCTAAATTGATTCCCCCATCAGAACTCCCCGAGACTTTCAGCAATTTCTTTGACCAGAAGATCTCTGACATTCGCAAAGGTCTCGACTCATCCAAAACACAAATGTCCTTCGCCGCATTTTCAGGGACCCCCCTTACACGGTTTAGCCCTGTTTCTGAGAAGTTTGTTTTTGAACTTATTTCAAAATGTGCTCCAAAATCCTGCACACTTGACCCCATTCCCACGTCACTCATGAAAACTTGCCTGGATTTTCTTGTTCCTGTTGTAACGAGAATCTTAAACCTTTCTCTTCAGTCTGGGTCTGTGCCTGCACAGTTTAAAGAGGCAGTCATAACACCACTTCTAAAAAAGCCAGGCCTAGACACGGAGTGCTTAAAGAACTATAGACCCATTTCAAACTTACCCTTTCTGACCAAGCTGTTAGAAAAGTGTGTGCTAGCGCAGCTCCAAGAACATCTGCTGAGTAATGATCTTTTGGACGTCCATCAGTCCGCATACAAGAAAAATCATAGCACAGAAACCGCTCTTCTTTACGTAACTGACAAGCTGCTGACCAGTGCTGACAACAAGGAAGTGTCTGTGCTCGCACTCTTGGACCTTTCGGCGGCATTTGACACCATCGACCACGACGTCCTCCTAAAGAGACTACAGTTCACGTTTGGAATTGCCGACAAAGCCTTCCAGTGGTTCGTGTCATATCTCTCCGAACGCTTTCAAAGAGTACAAATAGGTCAAAAAGAATCATCCCCTGTTCCCCTGAAGCACGGAGTACCTCAGGGCTCTGTTCTAGGCCCGGTTCTGTTTACACTATACACACAGGACCTATCTGACGTCATCTCGAGGCATGGCTGCGAACACCACAAGTATGCCGACGACACCCAAATAGAGGATTCTGCTCCCCCCAGTGATTTTCCAAAAGTGGTTAAAAACACTGAGCGCTGCATTGAGTCAGTTAAAGACTGGATGATAGACAATAAACTCAAGCTGAATGACTCAAAAACTGAGGTGATGCTGTCAGGCTCAAGGCATGCTTTAAATCAGATTGACTGTACTTCCCTGACAATAGGCGACACTCAGATTGTCTCCCAAACCGCTGTTAAGGACCTAGGCGTGTACCTGGACTCTGCTCTGACAATGCAAAAACACATTAGTTTTGTTTGTAAATGTGCCTTTTTTGAGTTGCGCAAGATTTCCTCTGTCAGATCATTCCTGACACTCCAAGCCACTGTTCAACTTGTCTCCTCTCTGATCCTGAGTCGACTTGACTACTGCAACTCATTGCTTGCCGGCCTCCCCACTGAAGAACTTGATCGCTTACAGAGAGTCCAGAACAGTGCTGCAAGGCTCATTCTGCAGAAGTCTAAGAAAGACCATGTCACTCCCCTACTTACCACCCTTCACTGGCTTCCTATGAAGTATAGAATCGAGTACAAGCTGGCTCTGTTAGGGTACCGCTGTTTTGAGAAAACACTTCCCCCCTATTTGTCCCATTCCCTCAGTATCTACGAGCCATCCCGTTCTCTCAGATCCTCCTCTGAAAAACTCCTTCGCATCCCCAAAACCAGGACCAAGACCTTTGGTGAAAGAACCTTTAGGTACCAGATTCCGACCGTCTGGAACTCGCTTCCAAGTTCTATCCGTGACTCCAGCAGCCTTTCCTCCTTCAAAACACAACTCAAAACATACCTGTTTCGTAAAGCCTTTGCTTAGCCTGAGTAGACTCTCCACAACTCTATTCTGTTTTGGAACTCTCTACCCTGTATGTGCTTTATGGTCTATTTGTCAATGGTATCTTTGTGTGTGCGCGTGCGTGCGTGCGTGTGTGTGTGTGTGTGTGTGTGTGTGTGTGTGTGTGTGTGTGCGTGTGTGTGTACTTTTAACATTGTACGCTAAGTTTTGCTTAGTGCTTGGGTTCTTGGTGTTATGTATGCTTTGTATGCTTGTTGATTTGTGCTAGTTTATTCTATAATGAATTTGTAAAGCGCCTGGAGCCAATTGATGGGACTCGCGCTATAGAAAAGTTATTTATTATTATTATTTAAGTTATTGAGACATCCCAGTGCACTAAGGGATTTATAGAGCAAATCGAGAAAATTCATTATTGAACGAAGCGCATAGCGCTGAGTTCAATAATTATTTTCGAGATTTGCTCTATAAATCCCTTAGTGCACTGGGATTGTTTCAATAACGATATTGTCGGTACCGCCAGAGAAAAAAGAAGATACAACACGCACATTTTGCTACGCGCATTTGAATAGGCATAACTGTGTGGTCAGGTCGTATAGAAGATCTACTTTTTTGTGGGCTGTCTCGTGTGTCGTGCTTTCATCACACGCAAACTCTTGTTTTAATTTCTGTTGGTAAATTCCAGTGTAGCGTTAAGCTAAACAGTGATGATCTTTCTCTCATTTGAACTCGGAGAAAGGACTGTGCTTTCAGTTATTTGCGGTTCGAAACCTTCATCGAGCTTCGACAGATTGACTGTGCAGAGTTTTGCCCCTTGCCAAGGTCGACGGAAAGCCCATTTTCAAAATAAACGTGGCATGTTTTTCGTGTGGTATCTTCCCTCATCGGGGAGTCTGGTACTAAATATGAACGGTAAGAATGCTCTGAACCCTACACGTATTATATCCCCATCGTTTTATCGTTCACATTTGCCTAACATGTTAATTTGCTGAGCGGGATTTATGTCGTCTGCTAGGCTATTGCACTGAGTCTCATTTCAAAAACAAAAATTGCTCGTCCCGTTGCACTGAGTCTGCACACATAAAGCAGGCTGGTAATAAGTCTTATATGTGGTAAGAACGTTCTAAACCCTACACGTTTTCGATTCCGATTGTTCTTGCCTTAAAATAAACGGAAAACATTCATTTACTGAACAGATGCAGTCGTATTTCAGTGTAGTCTGCTACGTGCTGATCTAGCTGCTACGTTATCGGAATAACACTTGTGTTTTCTGTTAGCTGCTGGGAATTGTATACTAACTCATCATTTGGTAATGTGGATAATAAGGTACATGCCACCAACATGGCATAATTATGAGAGGAATCTTCGCAAGTCGAAACTGAACAAGTAGACACAGCGGGTTCTATTTTTAGATCAGTGCAACTGTGGGCGGCACAGGCGCATGCAATCTGTCAGAAAAAAAACACTTCTGCTTTAATTGAAAAGCAGGACATTTATGGTCATAATCATTGGTATTGTGGAGAATATAAGCTACATGTCATTAATTAATTCTGAGGATGAGAGTACAGTCTCGCTTTGGCAAAGGGTGTAAGAATACGCTCTGTGGAAAAGTTAGCGCACTCCAGGAGTGCGCTAACAGATTTAAGCGCATCGCCATTAGCCAATCAACTGGTTCACATCAGTCATGTGACACCAGTACTTACTGACAATTATTATTATTATTGGTTACTTTGTATGCAGGTTTCTACATTATCAAAGGGGTGGTTCTTTTCTGTGTTATTGCTTTCTGTTTATCTCAACATGAACGGTATCTGACCTGCCTGTCAGTAAAGGTTGATGCAATAACATGGTCTGCGTTTAGTTTGTGTGCGACTGATCTTAACTTGACAAATGAACCAGAGACAAACGTAACTACATTCATGCATGACTGAACGACAAAGCGCATGTATGTGCACATCTTGAGTGGGATGTTGAGCATTGTGGAAAGATTCAAAGCTTAGAAAGGGAAATGAAATCAGAAACATCGCAAGTAAATGTGTACATTGTATCTTCAAAGGAATAAAATCCTGCTCCCTGGTGCAAGCTGCAGTCAAATTGGCATTTCTTTTACTGTATCACACAGTGATGTACATTTTTCTAGCAGCCTTTAGGACAATTGTCCTGAAGACTGAAAATCAATAGGACACAGTGTCCTGAGATTGCAATTTCAATAGGACAAAAACACGACTCGTAAAACCGCATTTAAAAAGATTTTTCAGTTTAAATTCTCGGTTGACGTTGTTGGTTCAGCTGAAGCCACAGTGGCTGGCGAACGCAGCATGGACATCAATGTCTGCTGATTTTTTATCTGCTTTGAGCTTTTTTTTTTCCGGACCCATGTCGTTTCTCTTTCGTTTTATTTTCGTTCGAACGCACAACGGTTTTTCCGGATATTATGACGAAAAGTAATGCCTTGCGCATGTGCGAACATGCACGGGTGGTTCCCATTGATTTAAACGATTTATTGCTGAGCCAATGAATGCACTCGAGGCACCATATGGGTTCGGTTTTCTTTTTTTTCTTCTTGATCCAACTTGAGGATAAATTAATTCAAAGAATCAGATCCCATATATGGTGCCTCGTTCACCCAACAAACTGGTCACACGCAGTGCATACTTTCGCTTGGCAAAACCGAAACCAGCTTTCCTCACGCAGTGTTTACTTTCGCTTGGCAAAACCGAAACAAGCTTTCCTCTTGAAAATTGAACAGTCCGCATGTCCGCTTCATTGTCAAAAACGATCGGACCCTTGACCACTTCTTCTGTAGGTTAATCGGACCTGTGTCCTGCTGGGGTTAAAGCTATAGGTCCTGGGGAAATTGGATCGGTCAGAGACCGGAGACCGACTAAAATGTACATCACTGATCACATATTGCACAGGTTTTTGACTGAACCCACTGGATTGTTACAACAACAGAGCCATTGACATTCTTAAACAAATGAGGCAGAGCGCTATTTTATAATCCAGAAAACAAAGGGACTTGAGCGCTTTAAATGCATACAACATGAGTCATTCAAAGGCGGAAAAATGTGAAGACAATTTGTGAAGTGTTTATCCTGGCGATTTACTCATACATTTCCTTATGCCAAGGAACAAATTAATTCACTCTATTCACTACCGTGCACACCAGTGACGACACAGCCCTCGACTAGTTTGCCTTTAAGCTTTACCGCTGGATCAAATTACATTAATCGGGACGTGCAAAGGTAAGGGCTGGCGTGATCGGCCCAAACACACACAAAGCCGAACAATGGCAACGGTGTATTGAGTGTTGCTCAGGCAGAATTATATTCCCCTCGAAACGTGTGTGAACAAAGATCTTTGCCCTTTGGATAACGTCAAGTGTTTTTTTGGCAGACAGATTGACGCAATAACGTTTCACATGCTGACTTCCGCCACAGTTTTATTTTCCTTGTTGGTCTACTCTCAACCAATTTCTGTATGTGTGTCGGTGTGTGTTTGCGTGTGCATGTATATGTTTGTGAACATTAGTGTGTGTGTGTGTGTGTGTGTGTGTGTGTGTGTGTGTGTGTGTGTGTGTGTGTGTAAACATTATGTCTGGATAATGGTAGGCTCCATCCATGCACTGCTTGTAATAATTATTCAAAGCCTACAGAGGTCACGCAACAGCCACTTAAATGTGGGTACTCCTTAAATCCACCCGACAAAAATCTAAGAGAAGGCTGTATGTGATAATCTCACGAAGGAAGATACACCACAGGGATGTTGCCACAAATTCATACCTATAGGACAAATGTCCTGAGTTCTTCAGCATCAATAGGACATTTGACCGCTTTCAGAAAGTGTAATAGTACATTATGAATTTGCGCCAAACAGCTTATAACACATTCCATGGAATTGTTCCAAAGTCATGCGCCCACACGCACACACACACACCCATGCGCGCGCGCTGTAGAACACACACATAATATAGTAAATACATCAACACAGTGTGCGTATAATGTTGTATTTGGCTGTCATATCAACGGCAGAAGTACAAGAAAGACAAACTACAAGGAAAAAAAAGCTTGTAAAGGATATGACGCCAGGGAACATCGAAAAATTAAGAAACATTGGAGAAAGTGGCAGACAGAGAAAAGAAAACGGGAAGAGGATGTCAAAAAACAAGAAACTCCTCCTGCAAGTTCTTCGGCAAGTCCTGTTACGCAACCTCCACCCAGGCTTTCCCATCAGTGCCGTGCATATCAACAAAAGTCCTGTAACCTCCACCCAGGCCTTCCCGTCAGTGCCGTGCATATCAACAAAAGTCCTGTTACCTCCACCCAGGCCTTCCCGTCAGTGCCGTGCATATCAACAAAAGTCCTGTTACCTCCACCCAGGCTTTCCCGTCAGTGCCGTGCATATCAACAAAAGTCCTGTTACCTCCACCCAGGCCTTCCCGTCAGTGCCGTGCATATCAACAAAAGTCCTGTTACCTCCACCCAGGCCTTCCCGTCAGTGCCGTGCATATCAACAAAAGTCCTGTTACCTCCACCCAGGCTTTCCCGTCAGTGCCGTGCATATCAACAAAAGTCCTGTTACCTCCACCCAGGCCTTCCCGTCAGTGCCGTGCATATCAACAAAAGTCCTGTAACCTCCACCCAGGCCTTCCCGTCAGTGCCGTGCATATCAACAAAAGTCCTGTTACCTCCACCCAGGCCTTCCCGTCAGTGCCGTGCATATCAACAAAAGTCCTGTAACCTCCACCCAGGCCTTCCCGTCAGTGCCGTGCATATCAACAAAAGTCCTGTTACCTCCACCCAGGCCTTCCCGTCAGTGCCGTGCATATCAACAAAAGTCCTGTTACCTCCACCCAGGCTTTCCCGTCAGTGCCGTGCATATCAACAAAAGTCCTGTTACCTCCACCCAGGCCTTCCCGTCAGTGCCGTGCATATCAACAAAAGTCCTGTTACCTCCACCCAGGCCTTCCCGTCAGTGCCGTGCATATCAACAAAAGTCCTGTTACCTCCACCCAGGCCTTCCCGTCAGTGCCGTGCATATCAACAAAAGTCCTGTTACCTCCACCCAGGCTTTCCCGTCAGTGCCGTGCATATCAACAAAAGTCCTGTTACCTCCACCCAGGCCTTCCCGTCAGTGCCGTGCATATCAACAAAAGTCCTGTTACCTCCACCCAGGCCTTCCCGTCAGTGCCGTGCATATCAACAAAAGTCCTGTTACCTCCACCCAGGCCTTCCCGTCAGTGCCGTGCATATCAACAAAAGTCCTGTTACCTCCACCCAGGCCTTCCCGTCAGTGCCGTGCATATCAACAAAAGTCCTGTTACCTCCACCCAGGCCTTCCCGTCAGTGCCGTGCATATCAACAAAAGTCCTGTTACCTCCACCCAGGCTTTCCCGTCAGTGCCGTGCATATCAACAAAAGTCCTGTTACCTCCACCCAGGCCTTCCCGTCAGTGCCGTGCATATCAACAAAAGTCCTGTTACCTCCACCCAGGCCTTCCCGTCAGTGCCGTGCATATCAACAAAAGTCCTGTTACCTCCACCCAGGCCTTCCCGTCAGTGCCGTGCATATCAACAAAAGTCCTGTTACCTCCACCCAGGCCTTCCCGTCAGTGCCGTGCATATCAACAAAAGTCCTGTTACCTCCACCCAGGCCTTCCCGTCAGTGCCGTGCATATCAACAAAAGTCCTGTTACCTCCACCCAGGCTTTCCCGTCAGTGCCGTGCATATCAACAAAAGTCCTGTTACCTCCACCCAGGCCTTCCCGTCAGTGCCGTGCATATCAACAAAAGTCCTGTTACCTCCACCCAGGCCTTCCCGTCAGTGCCGTGCATATCAACAAAAGTCCTGTTACCTCCACCCAGGCCTTCCCGTCAGTGCCGTGCATATCAACAAAAGTCCTGTTACCTCCACCCAGGCCTTCCCGTCAGTGCCGTGCATATCAACAAAAGTCCTGTTACCTCCACCCAGGCCTTCCCGTCAGTGCCGTGCATATCAACAAAAGTCCTGTTACCTCCACCCAGGCTTTCCCGTCAGTGCCGTGCATATCAACAAAAGTCCTGTTACCTCCACCCAGGCCTTCCCGTCAGTGCCGTGCATATCAACAAAAGTCCTGTTACCTCCACCCAGGCCTTCCCGTCAGTGCCGTGCATATCAACAAAAGTCCTGTTACCTCCACCCAGGCTTTCCCATCAGTGCCGTGCATATCAACAAAAGCAAAACAAACAGAAACGAGAATTGCAAAAGGAGGTAAATTGCTACTCTTGAGAAACAGCTAGATGTCCAACGCAAAAAGTCCTGGATGTATGAAAAAGGACTGGAAAGGCTTTCCAAAAAAAAGGACAATACACCACCTTCAAAAGCAAAACAGGTACTGCGAAAATCAAGTTCATCGCAAAAGACCGTTAGAAAAACACTTGTTTTCCACTTTTCGTTGTTGGACCAACTAGAACAAAACTACCGGAAGGGCAAACAATCATTGAGGGACGTTGCTGCAAATGGAATTCTTCGGAAATATGGGTTCAAAACCAGAGCATGCATGCACATCGCTTGGAATCTGTCCGTACAACTACAGAGAGAAAAAGGGCAGCCTCCCTGACTGTCAGTGAAACAGTTCTTTCTGAGAGATTATAACTCAAGAATCCTGGCAGGATAACGAAACACTCGCACCAGGAACAAGATCAAGAAGCAAATGCGGTCGTTGTGTGACACACTGAGCAATCTACATTCAAAGTACCTTGCTGAAACGCTAGAAAATGTTAGTTTTACTACCTTCTGGCGCCTGAAACCATTTTGGGTGACTACCCAAACCGTGGCAATCCGTTCGTGCGCGCGGATTTACACAGACTGGTGATGCCTCGGATAGACACAGACTGGTGATGCCTCGGATAGACACTGCAAATCCTCCAGGAGAGCCACTGATCGTTATGTGGACGTCTACACGTGTTGACATGAACATGACGCACTGGATCCCAAACCACTTCACACCGGGTCTACCATGTTCACCAACTGCTGACTGCACTCCTAATCAAGTTCCTGAGTAGTTGAATGTGCTAGAGTCCAGCTAGGTCACTGTACTGTTCGTGCCAGAACGTTAGGGATTCCACTGCTGATCTGTTTTAGTACGTTTTATTGTTTGTCGAAACATCTAAAGGCAATTTGGTGTCAGTAGTCATCTGTCAACATTTCTTTGAAACGAAAAAAAAAATAAAGAAAGAGTAACACGACTGACCACTGCAACAAAATATTTTTTGTTAATTTATTTTTTGGGCAAAACCATTCTGTATTAAGAATACATATCTTATTTTAACCTTTGCCGGATGCCGCTTTTGACTACACACGCCCGACGATGCGGGTTTGTCTGAACCCATACATTTGAAAGAGGGTTTTTACCGTTTATTTCTCTAACGACGATGCGGGTTTGTCTGAACCCATACATTTGAAAGAGGGTTTTTACCGTTTATTTCTCTAACGACGGGGTGGGTTCAGGGAAACCCACAGCGCTACTTCAGTGGGTGCATCGAGTTTCTCCCTTCACCGACTTCTTGTGATTTTTTCAAAGAAGAAAGAGCTGAGTTGTTACCACCTTACTATTGGAAAAAACCTAATGCACTTAAATTTAAAAAGTTGTTTGCTACTAAGAAAAAGAAATTGCTAAAGAATATTTTGGACTTTACTAATAGAATAATTTTTTATTTTTATTTTTTTTATTTTCAATTTTTTATTTTTTTAAATTTATTATATTAGCATATATCATGATTGTATTGATTGTATTTACTGTTCAAAATGCCCCCATGGGTTATGGACCAATAAACTTGAAGAAACTGAAGAAACTGCAGGGGAGGGAGAGGGGGAGGGAGAGGGGGAGGGAGAGGGGGAGGGAGAGACTGAGAGACTGAGAGACTAAGAAAGAGAGAGAGAGACTAAGAAAGAGAGAGAGAGAGAGAGACTAAAAAAGAGAGAGAGAGACTAAGAAAGAGAGAGAGAGACTAAGAAAGAGAGAGACTAAGAAAGAGAGAGAGAGACTAAGAAAGAGAGAGAGAGAGACTAAGAAAGAGAGACAGAGAGAGATTCAGATTCAGATTCAAAACTTTAATACAAAGGGATAAAGGTTTTAGGCAATGCCTAATCTTCCAACCTGTCCCTTTTAGACATACATGACATTATACATTACAATTATATATTTATATAACATGTATTGAACAGCCAAACGAATAACTAATTAACTAAGAATTTGTAATCAGGTTAAAAGTAACAAAACACTAGTTATAATAACGTGGTTCATTGATTAATAAAATGATGATTAAGATGTTATGCAGTAACAGTTATGATTTTAAAGCGTAGGGAGAGAATTATTTTTGACAAAGATATTTTCGAACATTTTTTTTAAAAGATGAAAGGGCTTGACATGTTTTACAGTACATTGGAAGTATATTCCACACAAGCGATCCCCAGTAGGATAAACTAGATTTATACAAATCAATGCGTGGGAGCGGTAGCGTATAATTCAAAAGCCTCGCTCTACCAGGAGGACGCTCAAACAGGTCTTGGATGTATGAAGGTGTTTCATGGTTGTACATTTTAAACATGAAAACACTAGCATTTAAAAAGAACTGCTGATGTAGCGGAAGAATGTTCAGTTGAGTGTATTTTTCTTGAGTAGTCATATTGGGATCTCGGTTTAATAACTTTACACCTCTCTTGTGAAGTGTGTTTATTTTCTTTATATGAACATCACTGGCATTGCACCAGACAGTAGATGCATAGCAAATGTGAGAGAGACAGTGTGCGTGGAAAAACATTTTGAGGGCATCCACAGAAACAACGCACCAGAGCTTGTTAAGTAAGAAAAGGTTCCTAGAAACTCGTTTATAAACTGTATCAATGTGAGAGCGCCAGTTAAGTTCATCATCAATTACAACTCCAAGCACACGGTGTTGATGGACTTGAGCAATGCTAACTGTACCATGCATAAGATCAAGGCTCAGAGGCTGTCGCTGGTGTTTTTGTCTTGTGGTTATTAACATGCTTTTTGTTTTCTTAGGATGCAGTGCCATTCTGTTACAATTACACCAATCATTAATATTTGCTATACTTTCTTGGAGTACTTTTCTTATGAGATTTATATCTGTATTACTGCTGTGAAGTGTTGAGTCATCCGCAAAAAGATCAAGTACAGCATTTTCTTGTTTGAGGTGTAATGGTAAATCATTAATGTATAGTCCAAACAGTAAGGGACCAAGGATAGAACCTTGTGGGACTCTCTTTGAGACTAAGAAAGAGAGAGAGAGAGAGACTAAGAAAGAGAGAGAGACCAAGAAAGAGAGACAGAGAGACTAAGAAAGAGAGAGAGAGAGAGAGAGAGAGACTAAGAAAGAGAGAGAGAGAGACTAAGAAAGAGAGAGAGAGACTAAGAAAGAGAGACTAAGAAAGAGAGAGAGAGACTGGAGAGAGAGACTAAGAAAGAGAGAGGGAGACTAAGAAAGAGAGAGAGAGAGAGACTAAGAAAGAGAGAGAGAGACTAAGAAAGAGAGAGAGAGAATAAGAAAGAGAGAGACTAAGAAAAAGAGAGACTAAGAAAGAGAGACTAAGAAAGAGAGAGAGAGAGAGACTAAGAAAGAGAGAGAGAGACTAAGAAAGAGAGAGAGAGAGACTAAGAAAGAGAGAGAGACCAAGAAAGAGAGAGAGAGAGACTAAGAAAGAGAGAGAGAGAGAGACTAAGAAAGAGAGAGAGACCAAGAAAGAGAGACAGAGAGACTAAGAAAGAGAGAGAGAGAGAGAGAGAGACTAAGAAAGAGAGAGAGAGAGACAAAGAAAGAGAGAGAGAGAGAGACTAAGAAAGAGAGAGACTAAGAAAGAGAGAGAGGGAGACTAAGAAAGAGAGAGACTAAGAAAGAGAGAGAGAGAGACTAAGAAAGAGAGAGAGACTAAGAAAGAGAGAAAGAGACTAAGAAAGAGAGAGAGAGACTAAGAAAGAGAGAGAGAGAGTAAGAAAGAGAGAGAGAGAGACTAAGAAAGAGAGAGAGAGAGACTAAGAAAGAGAGAGAGAGACAAAGAAAGAGAGAGAGAGACTAAGAAAGAGAGAGACTAAGAAAGAGAGAGAGAGACTAAGAAAGAGAGAGAGAGAGACTAAGAAAGAGAGAGAGAGAGTCTAAGAGAGACAGAGAGAGAGACTAAGAGAGAGAGACAGAGAGAGAGAGAGACAGAGAGACAGAGAGAGACAGACAGAGAGAGACAGACAGACAGTCAGATAGACGGATAGACAGATAGACAGACAGACAGAGCAACTCAGTGACAACAGACATACAGACAGAGAGATACGGACAGACAGACAGAGAGACAGACAGTCTCTTGGAGACAAACAGGCAGACAGACACTGTTCCGCCGCTTTGGTAATTATGGGTGTAGCAGAACCCGCGCCGTCGGCAGAGGGATAGTTACTCTTTAAAAGTATGGGTTTGTGTGAACCCGCGCCATCGGTAGTGTTTATGTAAATTATCATAATCAATTAATTTTAATGTTTTGTCATGTACACACTAAAAATTTGCAGACAGAGAGCAAATTAGGTGTGTGAGAGATACTTAAAATTTCAAAACAATACCTTTAATGGTTCCAGAGTTACAATGATTTTAGTGTGTCTCTGGGTACAGGTGAACCCAGGAAGCACGGCAAAGGTTAACATGGCACTGGGTGTGCTGAATAATGTCAACGCATGTGTTAAGAGTTTGGAATAAATTCACTTTTAACCATACACTAGTCTGATTTTTCGTTCTTTTTTGAAAAACGCTCGTATATGTATGCATCTACGTATTCAAAACGAACTGAATGTAAATGTGGACAATATTTGTTGCAAAATGACACGACATGATGCGGAGGAGGAGGCCGACATGATGTGTCAGGGGCCGACATAACAGAGAGAGGGCTGACATGATAGAGATGGGGCCGACATGTGGAGGGGGCCGATTGATAGAAAGAGGGCTGACATGATAGAGAGGGGGCCGATTGATAGAAAGAGGGCTGACATGACGTGGAGGGGGCCGATTGATAGAAAGAGGGCCGACATGACGTGGAGGGGGCCGATTGATAGAAAGAGGGCCGACATGACGTGGAGGGGGCCGATTGATAGAAAGAGGGCCGACATGACGTGGAGGGGGCCGATTGATAGAAAGAGGGCCGACATGACGTGGAGGGGGCCGATTGATAGAAAGAGGGCCGACATGACGTGGAGGGGGCCGATTGATAGAAAGAGGGCCGACATGACGTGGAGGGGGCCGATTGATAGAAAGAGGGCCGACATGATGTGGAGGGGGCCGATTGATAGAAAGAGGGCCGACATGACGTGGAGGGGGCCGATTGATAGAAAGAGGGCCGACATGATGTGGAGGGGGCCGATTGATAGAAAGAGGGCCGACATGACGTGGAGGGGGCCGATTGATAGAAAGAGGGCCGACATGACGTGGAGGGGGCCGATTGATAGAAAGAGGGCCGACATGATGTGGAGGGGGCCGATTGATAGAAAGAGGGCCGACATGACGTGGAGGGGGCCGATTGATAGAAAGAGGGCCGACATGACGTGGAGGGGGCCGATTGATAGAAAGAGGGCCAACATGACGTGGAGGGGGCCGATTGATAGAAAGAGGGCCGACATGACGTGGAGGGGGCCGATTGATAGAAAGAGGGCCGACATGACGTGGAGGGGGCCGATTGATAGAAAGAGGGCCGACATGACGTGGAGGGGGCCGATTGATAGAAAGAGGGCCGACATGACGTGGAGGGGGCCGATTGATAGAAAGAGGGCCGACATGACGTGGAGGGGGCCGATTGATAGAAAGAGGGCCGACATGACGTGGAGGGGGCCGATTGATAGAAAGAGGGCCGACATGACGTGGAGGGGGCCGATTGATAGAAAGAGGGCCGACATGACGTGGAGGGGGCCGATTGATAGAAAGAGGGCCGACATGACGTGGAGGGGGCCGATTGATAGAAAGAGGGCCGACATGACGTGGAGGGGGCCGATTGATAGAAAGAGGGCCGACATGACGTGGAGGGGGCCGATTGATAGAAAGAGGGCCGACATGACGTGGAGGGGGCCGATTGATAGAAAGAGGGCCGACATGATGTGGAGGGGGCCGATTGATAGAAAGAGGGCCGACATGATGTGGAGGGGGCCGATTGATAGAAAGAGGGCCGACATGACGTGGAGGGGGCCGATTGATAGAAAGAGGGCCGACATGACGTGGAGGGGGCCGATTGATAGAAAGAGGGCCGACATGACGTGGAGGGGGCCGATTGATAGAAAGAGGGCCGACATGACGTGGAGGGGGCCGATTGATAGAAAGAGGGCCGACATGACGTGGAGGGGGCCGATTGATAGAAAGAGGGCCGACATGACGTGGAGGGGGCCGATTGATAGAAAGAGGGCCGACATGACGTGGAGGGGGCCGATTGATAGAAAGAGGGCCGACATGACGTGGAGGGGGCCGATTGATAGAAAGAGGGCCGACATGACGTGGAGGGGGCCGATTGATAGAAAGAGGGCCGACATGACGTGGAGGGGGCCGATTGATAGAAAGAGGGCCGACATGACGTGGAGGGGGCCGATTGATAGAAAGAGGGCCGACATGACGTGGAGGGGGCCGATTGATAGAAAGAGGGCCGACATGACGTGGAGGGGGCCGATTGATAGAAAGAGGGCCGACATGATGTGGAGGGGGCCGATTGATAGAAAGAGGGCCGACATGACGTGGAGGGGGCCGATTGATAGAAAGAGGGCCGACATGACGTGGAGGGGGCCGATTGATAGAAAGAGGGCCGACATGACGTGGAGGGGGCCGATTGATAGAAAGAGGGCCGACATGACGTGGAGGGGGCCGATTGATAGAAAGAGGGCCGACATGACGTGGAGGGGGCCGATTGATAGAAAGAGGGCCGACATGACGTGGAGGGGGCCGATTGATAGAAAGAGGGCCGACATGACGTGGAGGGGGCCGATTGATAGAAAGAGGGCCGACATGACGTGGAGGGGGCCGATTGATAGAAAGAGGGCCGACATGACGTGGAGGGGGCCGATTGATAGAAAGAGGGCCGACATGACGTGGAGGGGGCCGATTGATAGAAAGAGGGCCGACATGACGTGGAGGGGGCCGATTGATAGAAAGAGGGCCGACATGACGTGGAGGGGGCCGATTGATAGAAAGAGGGCCGACATGACGTGGAGGGGGCCGATTGATAGAAAGAGGGCCGACATGACGTGGAGGGGGCCGATTGATAGAAAGAGGGCCGACATGACGTGGAGGGGGCCGATTGATAGAAAGAGGGCCGACATGACGTGGAGGGGGCCGATTGATAGAAAGAGGGCCGACATGATGTGGAGGGGGCCGATTGATAGAAAGAGGGCCGACATGATGTGGAGGGGGCCGATTGATAGAAAGAGGGCCGACATGACGTGGAGGGGGCCGATTGATAGAAAGAGGGCCGACATGACGTGGAGGGGGCCGATTGATAGAAAGAGGGCCGACATGACGTGGAGGGGGCCGATTGATAGAAAGAGGGCCGACATGACGTGGAGGGGGCCGATTGATAGAAAGAGGGCCGACATGACGTGGAGGGGGCCGATTGATAGAAAGAGGGCCGACATGACGTGGAGGGGGCCGATTGATAGAAAGAGGGCCGACATGACGTGGAGGGGGCCGATTGATAGAAAGAGGGCCGACATGACGTGGAGGGGGCCGATTGATAGAAAGAGGGCCGACATGACGTGGAGGGGGCCGATTGATAGAAAGAGGGCCGACATGACGTGGAGGGGGCCGATTGATAGAAAGAGGGCCGACATGACGTGGAGGGGGCCGATTGATAGAAAGAGGGCCGACATGACGTGGAGGGGGCCGATTGATAGAAAGAGGGCCGACATGACGTGGAGGGGGCCGATTGATAGAAAGAGGGCCGACATGACGTGGAGGGGGCCGATTGATAGAAAGAGGGCCGACATGACGTGGAGGGGGCCGATTGATAGAAAGAGGGCCGACATGACGTGGAGGGGGCCGATTGATAGAAAGAGGGCCGACATGACGTGGAGGGGGCCGATTGATAGAAAGAGGGCCGACATGATGTGGAGGGGGCCGATTGATAGAAAGAGGGCCGACATGACGTGGAGGGGGCCGATTGATAGAAAGAGGGCCGACATGACGTGGAGGGGGCCGATTGATAGAAAGAGGGCCGACATGACGTGGAGGGGGCCGATTGATAGAAAGAGGGCCGACATGACGTGGAGGGGGCCGATTGATAGAAAGAGGGCCGACATGACGTGGAGGGGGCCGATTGATAGAAAGAGGGCCGACATGACGTGGAGGGGGCCGATTGATAGAAAGAGGGCCGACATGATGTGGAGGGGGCCGATTGATAGAAAGAGGGCCGACATGATGTGGAAGGGGCCGATTGATAGAAAGAGGGCCGACATGACGTGGAGGGGGCCGATTGATAGAAAGAGGGCCGACATGACGTGGAGGGGGCCGATTGATAGAAAGAGGGCCGACATGACGTGGAGGGGGCCGATTGATAGAAAGAGGGCCGACATGACGTGGAGGGGGCCGATTGATAGAAAGAGGGCCGACATGACGTGGAGGGGGCCGATTGATAGAAAGAGGGCCGACATGACGTGGAGGGGGCCGATTGATAGAAAGAGGGCCGACATGACGTGGAGGGGGCCGATTGATAGAAAGAGGGCCGACATGACGTGGAGGGGGCCGATTGATAGAAAGAGGGCCGACATGACGTGGAGGGGGCCGATTGATAGAAAGAGGGCCGACATGACGTGGAGGGGGCCGATTGATAGAAAGAGGGCCGACATGACGTGGAGGGGGCCGATTGATAGAAAGAGGGCCGACATGACGTGGAGGGGGCCGATTGATAGAAAGAGGGCCGACATGACGTGGAGGGGGCCGATTGATAGAAAGAGGGCCGACATGACGTGGAGGGGGCCGATTGATAGAAAGAGGGCCGACATGACGTGGAGGGGGCCGATTGATAGAAAGAGGGCCGACATGACGTGGAGGGGGCCGATTGATAGAAAGAGGGCCGACATGATGTGGAGGGGGCCGATTGATAGAAAGAGGGCCGACATGATGTGGAGGGGGCCGATTGATAGAAAGAGGGCCGACATGACGTGGAGGGGGCCGATTGATAGAAAGAGGGCCGACATGACGTGGAGGGGGCCGATTGATAGAAAGAGGGCCGACATGACGTGGAGGGGGCCGATTGATAGAAAGAGGGCCGACATGACGTGGAGGGGGCCGATTGATAGAAAGAGGGCCGACATGACGTGGAGGGGGCCGATTGATAGAAAGAGGGCCGACATGACGTGGAGGGGGCCGATTGATAGAAAGAGGGCCGACATGACGTGGAGGGGGCCGATTGATAGAAAGAGGGCCGACATGACGTGGAGGGGGCCGATTGGGGCCGATTGATAGAAAGAGGGCCGACATGACGTGGAGGGGGCCGATTGATAGAAAGAGGGCCGACATGACGTGGAGGGGGCCGATTGATAGAAAGAGGGCCGACATGACGTGGAGGGGGCCGATTGATAGAAAGAGGGCCGACATGACGTGGAGGGGGCCGATTGATAGAAAGAGGGCCGACATGACGTGGAGGGGGCCGATTGATAGAAAGAGGGCCGACATGACGTGGAGGGGGCCGATTGATAGAAAGAGGGCCGACATGACGTGGAGGGGGCCGATTGATAGAAAGAGGGCCGACATGACGTGGAGGGGGCCGATTGATAGAAAGAGGGCCGACATGACGTGGAGGGGGCCGATTGATAGAAAGAGGGCCGACATGACGTGGAGGGGGCCGATTGATAGAAAGAGGGCCGACATGACGTGGAGGGGGCCGATTGATAGAAAGAGGGCCGACATGACGTGGAGGGGGCCGATTGATAGAAAGAGGGCCGACATGTGGAGGGGGCCGATTGATAGAAAGAGGGCCGACATGACGTGGAGGGGGCCGATTGATAGAAAGAGGGCCGACATGACGTGGAGGGGGCCGATTGATAGAAAGAGGGCCGACATGACGTGGAGGGGGCCGATTGATAGAAAGAGGGCCGACATGACGTGGAGGGGGCCGATTGATAGAAAGAGGGCCGACATGACGTGGAGGGGGCCGATTGATAGAAAGAGGGCCGACATGACGTGGAGGGGGCCGATTGATAGAAAGAGGGCCGACATGACGTGGAGGGGGCCGATTGATAGAAAGAGGGCCGACATGACGTGGAGGGGGCCGATTGATAGAAAGAGGGCCGACATGACGTGGAGGGGGCCGATTGATAGAAAGAGGGCCGACATGACGTGGAGGGGGCCGATTGATAGAAAGAGGGCCGACATGACGTGGAGGGGGCCGATTGATAGAAAGAGGGCCGACATGACGTGGAGGGGGCCGATTGATAGAAAGAGGGCCGACATGACGTGGAGGGGGCCGATTGATAGAAAGAGGGCCGACATGACGTGGAGGGGGCCGATTGATAGAAAGAGGGCCGACATGACGTGGAGGGGGCCGATTGATAGAAAGAGGGCCGACATGATGTGGAGGGGGCCGATTGATAGAAAGAGGGCCGACATGATGTGGAGGGGGCCGATTGATAGAAAGAGGGCCGACATGATGTGGAGGGGGCCGATTGATAGAAAGAGGGCCGACATGACGTGGAGGGGGCCGATTGATAGAAAGAGGGCCGACATGACGTGGAGGGGGCCGATTGATAGAAAGAGGGCCGACATGACGTGGAGGGGGCCGATTGATAGAAAGAGGGCCGACATGACGTGGAGGGGGCCGATTGATAGAAAGAGGGCCGACATGACGTGGAGGGGGCCGATTGATAGAAAGAGGGCCGACATGACGTGGAGGGGGCCGATTGATAGAAAGAGGGCCGACATGACGTGGAGGGGGCCGATTGATAGAAAGAGGGCCGACATGACGTGGAGGGGGCCGATTGATAGAAAGAGGGCCGACATGACGTGGAGGGGGCCGATTGATAGAAAGAGGGCCGACATGACGTGGAGGGGGCCGATTGATAGAAAGAGGGCCGACATGACGTGGAGGGGGCCGATTGATAGAAAGAGGGCCGACATGACGTGGAGGGGGCCGATTGATAGAAAGAGGGCCGACATGACGTGGAGGGGGCCGATTGATAGAAAGAGGGCCGACATGACGTGGAGGGGGCCGATTGATAGAAAGAGGGCCGACATGACGTGGAGGGGGCCGATTGATAGAAAGAGGGCCGACATGACGTGGAGGGGGCCGATTGATAGAAAGAGGGCCGACATGACGTGGAGGGGGCCGATTGATAGAAAGAGGGCCGACATGACGTGGAGGGGGCCGATTGATAGAAAGAGGGCCGACATGACGTGGAGGGGGCCGATTGATAGAAAGAGGGCCGACATGACGTGGAGGGGGCCGATTGATAGAAAGAGGGCCGACATGACGTGGAGGGGGCCGATTGATAGAAAGAGGGCCGACATGACGTGGAGGGGGCCGATTGATAGAAAGAGGGCCGACATGACGTGGAGGGGGCCGATTGATAGAAAGAGGGCCGACATGACGTGGAGGGGGCCGATTGATAGAAAGAGGGCCGACATGACGTGGAGGGGGCCGATTGATAGAAAGAGGGCCGACATGACGTGGAGGGGGCCGATTGATAGAAAGAGGGCCGACATGACGTGGAGGGGGCCGATTGATAGAAAGAGGGCCGACATGACGTGGAGGGGGCCGATTGATAGAAAGAGGGCCGACATGACGTGGAGGGGGCCGATTGATAGAAAGAGGGCCGACATGACGTGGAGGGGGCCGATTGATAGAAAGAGGGCCGACATGACGTGGAGGGGGCCGATTGATAGAAAGAGGGCCGACATGACGTGGAGGGGGCCGATTGATAGAAAGAGGGCCGACATGACGTGGAGGGGGCCGATTGATAGAAAGAGGGCCGACATGACGTGGAGGGGGCCGATTGATAGAAAGAGGGCCGACATGACGTGGAGGGGGCCGATTGATAGAAAGAGGGCCGACATGACGTGGAGGGGGCCGATTGATAGAAAGAGGGCCGACATGACGTGGAGGGGGCCGATTGATAGAAAGAGGGCCGACATGACGTGGAGGGGGCCGATTGATAGAAAGAGGGCCGACATGATGTGGAGGGGGCCGATTGATAGAAAGAGGGCCGACATGATGTGGAGGGGGCCGATTGATAGAAAGAGGGCCGACATGACGTGGAGGGGGCCGATTGATAGAAAGAGGGCCGACATGACGTGGAGGGGGCCGATTGATAGAAAGAGGGCCGACATGATGTGGAGGGGGCCGATTGATAGAAAGAGGGCCGACATGATGTGGAGGGGGCCGATTGATAGAAAGAGGGCCGACATGACGTGGAGGGGGCCGATTGATAGAAAGAGGGCCGACATGACGTGGAGGGGGCCGATTGATAGAAAGAGGGCCGACATGACGTGGAGGGGGCCGATTGATAGAAAGAGGGCCGACATGACGTGGAGGGGGCCGATTGATAGAAAGAGGGCCGACATGACGTGGAGGGGGCCGATTGATAGAAAGAGGGCCGACATGACGTGGAGGGGGCCGATTGATAGAAAGAGGGCCGACATGACGTGGAGGGGGCCGATTGATAGAAAGAGGGCCGACATGACGTGGAGGGGGCCGATTGATAGAAAGAGGGCCGACATGACGTGGAGGGGGCCGATTGATAGAAAGAGGGCCGACATAATGTGGAGGGGGCCGATTGATAGAAAGAGGGCCGACATGATGTGGAGGGGGCCGATTGATAGAAAGAGGGCCGACATGATGTGGAGGGGGCCGATTGATAGAAAGAGGGCCGACATGACGTGGAGGGGGCCGATTGATAGAAAGAGGGCCGACATGATGTGGAGGGGGCCGATTGATAGAAAGAGGGCCGACATGATGTGGAGGGGGCCGATTGATAGAAAGAGGGCCGACATGATGTGGAGGGGGCCGATTGATAGAAAGAGGGCCGACATGACGTGGAGGGGGCCGATTGATAGAAAGAGGGCCGACATGACGTGGAGGGGGCCGATTGATAGAAAGAGGGCCGACATGTGGAGGGGGCCGATTGATAGAAAGAGGGCCGACATGTGGAGGGGGCCGATTGATAGAAAGAGGGCCGACATGACGTGGAGGGGGCCGATTGATAGAAAGAGGGCCGACATGTGGAGGGGGCCGATTGATAGAAAGAGGGCCGACATGTGGAGGGGGCCGATTGATAGAAAGAGGGCCGACATGACGTGGAGGGGGCCGATTGATAGAAAGAGGGCCGACATGTGGAGGGGGCCGATTGATAGAAAGAGGGCCGACATGTGGAGGGGGCCGATTGATAGAAAGAGGGCCGACATGTGGAGGGGGCCGATTGATAGAAAGAGGGCCGACATGTGGAGGGGGCCGATTGATAGAAAGAGGGCCGACATGTGGAGGGGGCCGATTGATAGAAAGAGGGCCGACATGTGGAGGGGGCCGATTGATAGAAAGAGGGCTGACATGTGGAGGGGGCCGATTGATAGAAAGAGGGCTGACATGATAGAGATGGGGCCGACATGTGGAGGGGGCCGATTGATAGAAAGAGGGCTGACATGATAGAGAGGGGGCCGATTGATAGAAAGAGGGCTGACATGTGGAGGGGGCCGATTGATAGAAAGAGGGCTGACATGATAGAGATGGGGCCGACATGTGGAGGGGGCCGATTGATAGAAAGAGGGCCGACATGACAGAGAGGGGGCTGACATGACAGAGAGGGGGCCGACATGTGGAGGGGGCCGATTGATAGAAAGAGGGCTGACATGATAGAGATGGGGCTGACATGACAGAGAGGGGGCTGACATGACAGAGAGGGGGCCGACATGATGTGGAGGGGGCCGATTGATAGAAAGAGGGCCGACATGACAGAGAGGGGGCTGACATGACAGAGAGGGGGCCGACATGATGTGGAGGGGGCCGATTGATAGAAAGAGGACAGACATGACAGAGAGGGGGCTGACATGACAGAGAGGGGGCCGACATGATGTGGAGGGGGCCGATTGATAGAAAGAGGGCCGACATGACAGAGAGGGGGCTGACATGACAGAGAGGGGGCCGACATGATGTGGAGGGGGCCGATTGATAGAAAGAGGGCCGACATGACAGAGAGGGGGCTGACATGACAGAGAGGGGGCCGACATGATGTGGAGGGGGCCGATTGATAGAAAGAGGGCCGACATGACAGAGAGGGGGCTGACATGACAGAGAGGGGGCCGACATGATGTGGAGGGGGCCGATTGATAGAAAGAGGGCCGACATGACAGAGAGGGGGCTGACATGACAGAGAGGGGGCCGACATGATGTGGAGGGGGCCGATTGATAGAAAGAGGGCCGACATGACAGAGAGGGGGCTGACATGACAGAGAGGGGGCCGACATGATGTGGAGGGGGCCGATTGATAGAAAGAGGGCCGACATGACAGAGAGGGGGCCGACATGACAGAGAGGGGGCCGACATGATGTGGAGGGGGCCGATTGATAGAAAGAGGGCCGACATGACAGAGAGGGGGCCGACAGGATAAAGAGGGGGCCAACATGATGGAGAGGGGGTCAACGTGATAGAGAGAAGGCCTATATAACAGAGAGGGGGCAGACATAATGTAGAGGGGGCCGACATGATAGAGAGTGGGCCGACATGATAGAGACGAGTCCGACATATTGCAAGATAGAGAGGTGCAATATCATTTTCCACCAACTATTGTCTACATTTACATTTCAATTCGTTTTAAAAGGTCTTAAAGTACTCATTCTTGAAGTTTGAAGGGAAGCGTGGAAACAATTTTTTTTTTTTAGATTGTTTTCGATTTTATTTTATTTAAATTTTTTTTTTTTGTGCAATATTTTTTTTTTTTTAGATTGTTTTCGATTTTATTTTATTTAAAAAAATTTTTTTTTGCAATATCATTTTCCACCAAATATTGTCCACATTTAGATTTAATTCGTTTTAAAAGGTCTTAAAGTACTTATTCTTAAAGTTTGAAGGGGGGGGGGGGGGGGAATCAAAACTGACTGGCCTAGTCAGTTTTGACCGGGGGGTCATTCTGGGCTAGCTGATTTTGACCGGGAGGTTATTCTGGCTAGCCCAGAATGACACATCGCTAGTAAGTTAGAGTTTTTGTGCGAATCTTCCCTGTTACCATTTTTTATTTTGATGTGTTTAAGATGCCCGAGCCGTGTCACACTTGCCTTGTTCGTGTTCCTATTTGCAAGGAGTAAGATTGATGGTAGTCCGACGCGTTGGATGCAAAATGTTAGCTGTTTTTACAGTGAAGAATGTGCTTGTTTTTGTTCTGCACGCCTTGAATATACCTCTGACCTATTTGCCCAGAAACGCCTGTATTTATCTGGAGATGTTGAAAAAAACCCAAGTCCCCCACAACAAGTGTCCATTGTCCATATTAACGCTCGCAGTATTAAAAATAAAATTGATCTATTGCATCCTGAAGTCCAAAAGCATGACGTTTTAACCATATCTGAGACTTGGTTATCCCATACAGACGACAGTTCCTCACTACTGATCCCAAATTTTCAACCTCCAATAAGACTAGACAGACCAAACGACCCACATGGGGGAGTAGCCATTTATGTTAAAACATATTTGTTTTGTAAGCCACGTCCAGACCTGCACGTGCCAGGACTTGAAGCAGTCTGGACTGAAATTAAGTTTCATAAAGATAGACTTTTAGTGGGTTCTTTTTATCGACCACCTGATGCGAAGGTCCAATATTGGGACTTAGTTGACGAAAGCATTCGTCGAGTGAATAACCAGTTTGTCAAATTTATCGTCCTTGGAGACTTTAACTCCGATTTTGGTAGTAACCCCTCCCAGCATCTCCTGAACTTATTGAACTTATATCAACTTACCCAACTTGTAACCCTGCCAACACGTGTCACGGAGACTAGTAGTACCTGCCTAGATTTAATAATAACCCAAACCCCGCAAATGATACAGCGCGTAGATGTTTTTCCTCCTGTGTGTAGTGACCACAGTGTACCATGTGCAGCATTAAACACTGTAGTTATTCCTAATCGCTCATTTAAAAGAACCATTTATAATTATGATAAGATGAATATTGAAAGTTTTTGTGGATCACTTTCCCAAGTTGATTGGTCTGCTGTCTTTATTGATAAATGTCTTGATGAAAATGTCCAAGATTTTACTCAGATTTTCATGAGCATTGCCAAAGAGAATATGCCGGTTAAGACTGTAACAGTTCGATCGGAGGACAAGGAGTGGGTAACATCTGACATCTTAGATTTAATTGATGCACGCGATCAGATACACACTAAAGCGAGATTAACCGATTTACCCGAAGATTGGTTGTTGTATCGACAGACACGTAATTCATTGACACAAAAGAAAAGAGAAAGAATTATTGAGTATTATTCCAATTTGGATACAAAGATCTCAGACCCTTCAAAATTCGGAACTAAACAATGGTGGAAATTAGTTAAAACCTTTATGAATAAGAAGGGTATGAAAACTGAGGAACTTCCACCAATCCACTCAGAAGGTCAAATACATTATTTAAACCACGATAAAGCTAATATTTTTAATGATCAGTTTATTCAGAATTCGTCCATTGAGAATCCAGACGATGAACCTCCCGAAATCCAAATTTCTGATTGTTTTATGAATAATTTAGTCTTATCAGTTAATGAAGTAAAAGATGTTATTATAAATTTGAAGAAGACGAAAGCTGCAGGTCCCGATTTAATACATAACCGATTATTAATTGCTTCTGTGGATGTTGTATCAGAACCCCTTTTAAAAATATTTAATAGAAGTTTAGTTGAAGGAAAATTTCCTGCCTCGTGGAAACTAGCCCATGTTACTCCAGTATATAAAAAAGGTCCAGCAGAATTGTGTAATAATTACCGTCCTATATCAGTACTGAGTTGTGTTGGTAAGGTGTTAGAAAGATGTGTTTATGTACATGTTTTTGATTTTTTAAAGGCAAATCACATACTCATTCCACAGCAGTCTGGTTTTTTGCCAGATGATTCATGTGTATTCCAATTGATTTCGATTTACAATGAATTTTGTTCCTGTCATGACAGAGGCATTACGACCCAAGCTGTATTTTTTGATGTGTCGAAAGCGTTCGATAGAGTGTGGCACAAGGGCCTTTTGGCCAAGTTAGAAGCAGTGGGCATTAGAGGTCGGTTATTATTATGGTTCTGTGATTATTTAACAGACCGCAAGCAAGTTGTTGTAATTAAGGGAACACAGTCTAATGTTAAAAAGATTCCTGCCGGTGTTCCACAAGGATCCGTGCTAGGCCCGCTCTTATTTCTGGTTTATATTAATGATATTGTAAAGAATATTGAATCCGGAATTAAGTTGTTTGCTGACGACACAAGCATGTATCTTGCATTAGAAGATGTAGACAGACGAACCAATATATTAAATCAAGATCTTGATAAAATTAGTGCATGGGCCAATAAATGGAAAGTTAAATTTAACGAGACTAAGACTGAATTGTTAAATATTCAACGTGATTTAATCCCCCCTCAACCCTTGTTTTTCAACAATGTCTTTTTAGAAAAAGTAGATCAACACAAACACCTTGGAGTGATTTTACAGAGCACCTGCAAGTGGGATGCCCACATCCAAAGTATAGTTAAAAAAGCGAATTTACTGATTAATTGTTTACGATTTTATAAATATAGATTAAGTCGAAAAAGTTTGGAAATAATGTACAAGTCTTTTATTTTACCCCATTTCGACTATGCAGATGTTGTTTGGGATAATTGCACTAAGATAATGGCAGATGCATTAGAAAAATTACACTTAGAAGCCCTACGAATTATAATAGGTGGAGTTAAGGGCACTAGCCATGCAAAGCTGTATGAGGAAAGTGGGCTATGTAGCCTTGAAGAACGAAGGAAAAGACATAAATTAATTGTTTTTCATAAGATGATACATAACAAATGCCCCCAGTACTTAGTAAATGTATTGCCCCCTCTTGTTGTTGACATTAATCCGTATCATAGACGAAGACCATTAGAAAGATATGTGCCTCCTCATAGAACCGAATTATTTCGCAACTCTTTTATCCCCAAAACGACTGTACTATGGAACACCTTACCAGATAACGTTAAAATGACCACCTCCTTGAGCGAGTTCAAAAATTATTTGTTAAATGCTGATTTTAAAGTACCATGCCATTATTATTTTGGAGAAAGATTTGAACAAGTACATCATTGCAGATTGCGTATTGGTATGAGTGATTTGAATTTTGATTTATGTAAGCGGCACCTTAAGGATTGCTCTCAATGCGAGTGTGGTTATCCCAGCGAGACTGCTGAACATTACTTAGGCCAAAAAAAAAAATAGGTGTGGTTACGGTAACATAGCCAAAAAAAATAGGGTAGGTAGGTAGGCAATCACTTTTTTTTTTTTTTTAACTTTTTTTTCTAAAGTGTACAAATTAAACCTACTTGACAGGGAAATAAGTGTGCGACACGGGCGCTTTCGCTTTCATTGCGTTTTTTGCACTCGTTTTTTTTTTTTTTTTTTTTTTTTTTTTGACAAATGTAATAAAAAGTTATAGGATCGGCCCCTAAAAATAGGGTAGGTCGGGTTACCGTAACCACACCTATTTTTTTTTTAGGCCTTATTGCATTGTCCCTTGTATAGAGATATAAGATTATTGTCCATTGATAATTTGACAAATGATTATAAGTATATCGAAATATTATTGAAAGGCACCCCGCAATATTCACGAAATGTCAACCAGACCATATTCATAACTGTACAGGACTATATTAGACAGACGGGCAGGTTCCGTAAATGAGCCTCTATACTTCCCTCATTACATTTATTAGACACTGTCATGCGACATGCTGCCTGACAAATTTTTCCCCATAACCTCTCTCATGTTCTTTTGTTGTTTTCCGACTTATCAATTATGTCTCGATTTATGCGCAATGTAGTGACTTTTCCTCTGATCACAATACGCGAGTGTCTTATGTGCACTTATTACAATTGAAAACATCCCCTCAAATATTGGCGCTCCAAGTCGTCTTCTTCTTCTTCTTCTTTTTCCCTTAAGCTAGCTACTAGCTAGCTGCCCTTTCCCCACCTCCTGTATCACCAACCCCTTCCCATTTTCTGCTTGTTTGTGTATCTGTTTTGTCTTTTGTTTTGTTTTTCGTTTCCTGAAATGAGCTAATGTACTTATTCCGCCATCATGCTAACCTTTGTTTTGTAATTACTATGATTACTTAAAATAAGCATTATATGCTTGAGTATGTAATCATCCATGCATTGTTCTTGTCATGATTAAAATTGAATAAAGTTTTGTTTAAATCAATGACACATGCATCGCCCCAAACCTGTGGAGATACATAGATGCATACATATATACATACATTTCGTCATCAAAAGTCCTAATGTACTTATTCTTGAAGTTTTAAGGGAAGCGTCGAACCTTGTTTCAAAATTATTTTTTTTAAATAAAGTTAGTTTCTTTTCTCGAATTTATTAATTTTTTTTTTAGTATAATTTTCCAACAAATATTGTCCACATTTACATTTAATTCGTTTTATAAGGTCTTAAAGTACTTATTCTTGAAGTTTGAAGGGGGGGTCAAAACTGACTGGCCTAGTCAGTTTTGACAGGGGGGTCATTCGAACTAGGCTAGCTGATTTTGACCGGGAGGTCATTCTGGGCTGCTAGCCCAGAATGACCCCCTCCCCCCCTCCCAAACTTGTGGAGATGCTTAGATGCATTCATTTATGCGTACATTTCGTTTTAAAAGGTCCTAGTGTACTTATTCTTGAAGTTTCAAAGGAAGCGTCAAAACTTTCTTCAGTTTATTTTTTTTTAGAATTGTTTTATTTTTTTTAGATCATTTTTCCAACAGATTTTGTGCACACATACATATATTTCGTTTTAAAAGGTCCTAACGTACTTATTCTTAAAGTTTGAAGGGGGGGTCAAAACTGACTGGGGGGGTCAAAATTGGCTAGCCCAGAATGACCTTCCGGTCAAAATCAGCCAGCCCAGAATGACCTCCCGGTCAAAACTGACTATGTGTCAAAATGGCCTGTTACACCGGTATAATCGAGCATCGGTTGAAATCTTTCGCGAGCGTATTTATTCAAAATTGACGGTTTTAGAGGAGGGGGATGGGTCCTCTAACTTTACAGCTCGGAGACACCCGGGTAAGTCCTTATCGGAGTTTCATAAATAACACTTAGCGGACTTTTCGAGTGGAAGTGGTTTTACAGGCCGGTATATGAGTTGCAGCTGTTTCAAGAATACTGGCACAGAACACTGCATTAACATTGCTGTTCCTCCCTATTGTGTTTTTTATGGTCTGCGTTGGTCCTTGTCTGTTGGACACGCATGACTGGGCATCGCTATAGCATATCGATCATCAAGAAAATTGTATTCAAGCGTGTTTTCAGGACTAGCAATTTTACGCCTGTGGTTATAGTGAAAAGAAGCTTTAGCAGTACTTTTTGTAGGTACCCTTACTTGAGCAGCGGTCACGTTACCCCCAATAAAATACATTTTTGATCTGAAAAGTATGCCAGATGTCCAAGTGAAGTGCCATTAATGTCATAGAAAGTTTGAAAATAATGAAACAGGAATTAATATTTCGTCGGGGTACGAAATTTGTCCCAATAATGTTTTGCTAAGTGTATGAGGGCACTAATGCGGTCCCCAAGTTTTTTTTCTCCATTTCCTGCTGGGTCAAATTACGTGCACGATGCATTAATCAGAATGCATAACGACAACAACAACTAAGTAGGGACTGACGTTATCAACCCAGATGCACACAAATCCCAACTATGGCGACGGCGTATCGATTGTCGATCAAGGCAAGTCCCATGATAACAATTCAAACCAAGTCACCCGAATAATGGTAGCCTAATGTAAGGATTTCATTGTGCTGTAATCAATACAGTGCTGCAATCGATTCATCATAGTTGTCAATTTTGCATTTAGATTGACGCAGTTGACAGCATCCGTAATTTGATCGATCTGTAAGCCGACGAGGTAATACCAGAAAATCTACCAGAGGGAATATGCACGCTTTGTATCCCTAAGGCTTTTCTGCGACGTTTTTATCAAAAGCACTATTAGTCAGGTCGTCATTTCCCGATTTTGACCTTAACCCCTCAAAAAATACCTCGGAGAATGTTTTGACTGTTTTGAACTCTGTGATGTCTGTAGATTACAGATCCGACGGATGACACTCTGTCATCTTTGGGCATTTTGATGTATTCAAGATGGCGGACAAGATGGATTCCAGACTGCAAAATAGTCGAAACTGCATGCTATAAACTAGCAGAACTGTATTTTTTTATGTTTTCCGGGAGATAAAACGGGAGTTAATATGCATAACAACAGTTACATGATTAGCAGACACTATAACCCGAATGGCTGGTCTGTTGAGGGACCGTTAAAACTGGTTAACGGAGCAGGATGATATAGTTAGTTTTAACAATATATTTTTTCAGTTACAGCTAATGGTTTAAGCTTATATGTGTTGTGGGCTTTGATTACTGTTGCACTTTGCTTGACCTTCATCGCATTTCAAGGTCATATGAATGTCAAATGTTCATTCAAATGATAAAGGATTATACTATTTTTGAAGATAAAATGACGAAATGTCTTCTTAAAACTTGCCATGAATAAAAACGTTCACCAACACTGAAGGTCACACGTTTTCAAGGTCAAACAATTTCAAGGTCATATATTTTAATGTCTGCAAAACCATCACTTAGCACGTGCATCACTACAAAGATCACTGTCAAGAAGACGAAGCTGAGATTGTATGGCAATGTAACAAGAACAGGCGGGCTCTCCAAGACCATCTTACAGGGTATGGTGCGCGGAAAGAGAAGATAGAGAAGACAAATGAACAGAGGGACAGATATCATTACAGAGTGGATTGGGAAATGTTTTGCAACTTCCCAAAAATTGCTCACAGCCGCCAGAGGTGGAGACAGCTTATGAAGCGCTCGTCGTTGAAGTGACCCTACCATCCTGGTGGGTTCCAGAATCAATGAGTGACTTGGTCGGTGAGCAAGCAGATAACAACTTAATCCTGGAAAAGTGGCTGTAATTCCCAGAATAATTTAAAGTTATCTTGTGCTCTTTTAAAAAAAAAGATCTAGTCAGGTGAGGAATGTATACATCAGACGAAAGGCCTTGTAAGGTGTCACAGCGCCAAGCGATTGACACCACTGATATACACAGTGTTGTGTCAGTTAGTGACGCCCCGAGGAGGTGTATTAGGCGTCATGTCAAGAGGCTAAACCTGATGTACCATGTCTCATATACAAAAGACCTCTATCTCATAACGTAAAGGTCATGGCGACGAACCAGGGATACTGGTTAGTATGCACTTTACCTCGCCGATGACCACACAGGATGATGTGTACATGTAGTTTACCACTCCAGATGACCAGGCGGGATGGCCACGCTGGTTTACCACACAAGATGACATGATCATGCAGTGAGTTTCCAGTTTGAGGGCAGCCACCATCGATCCTTTTTTCAATTGCCGAAATGGTAGCGGATGACTATGCCTGATGACCAATAAATGACCACGCCCGATGATTACGCAGGATGTCATGTAGATTACCAGTACGGGTGACCGGTGAGAATTGCCAGTGCGGATGACCAGTGTGGATGACCTGTGCAGATGACCATGAAGGATGACCAGTGCTGATGACCAGTGCGGATTACCGGTACGGATGTCCAGTGCAGATGATCATGAAACATGACCAGTGCGGATGACGAGTGCGGATGATTAGTGCGGATGACCAGTGCAGATTATCATGGACGATGACTAGTGCAGATGACCAGTACAGATGATCATGAAGGATGACCTGTGCGGATGACCAGTGCAGATGATCATGAAGGATGAATAGTGCGGATGACCGATGCGGATGATCACAAAAGGATGACCAGTGCGGATGACCGCAAATGATGACCAGTGTGGATGACCGATCCAGATGACCAGTGCTGGTGACCGGTGAAGGTGACTGTTGCACATACCCAGTGCGGATGACTACGATGGATGACCAGTGCGGATTTGTGCAATTTCCAAGGAGTAGACATCGACATAAGATGGCACACGCACATTGACCGACTGCGCAACCACAGCATGCTGTTGCACATGGTAAATTTCTCCACAGCCACACTTCAAAATTAGCATGACTTCAGTTGGTGTAGGTTCTACTCCAGGCGGTTTTCTGACCACCCAGAGTCAACCGGATCAAGATTTGGAAGATCCCCGTAGAATTGCAATACAGCCCTTTTCAGATGGACGTTCAGCAATGGGCTGATGTGGGCGGTAGTTTTTGATTTATGTGGACTGGTGCTTGGAGGTTCTAGCTAGCCAGGTTTCATATCTCTCACGTGATATGTTGTTTGAGATTTTGCACCTGTAGCATTCGCTTACAAACTGCGACATTTGCTGAAAGACTTCACCGATTTTCACGCATGGATCTTCTGCAGAGAAATTAAGCACTCCTACGAACACACTGGTTAATGAACAGCTGTCACCAGATGGCATACGCTTCCATCTAAAATAGCTCTATCGTCTGGTAAACAATCAAATCGGAGAAAACTAGTCTCTCACGATGTTCTTTGATCATCGCCCGCCATTTTGTAAGATCAATTTACAAGTTTTATCTTCGACAGTGAAACCTGTGCTTTGGAACACCATACGCACTAATCACAAGTCCACGAATAACACAGGTTTCACATCTTCTCAGCCTGGATGTAATTCCATACACACTCATGTGCAAATTGTTTCCATTTAGCAGAATGAAACACGTCAAATGCCTTTGTTTTTTGTCTTGGAAGAGGAGCTCAAGTACGGACACGGACAACACTACAGGCCATACTGTACGTGTCGTCATATTACTCATTACGTTTTCCCGACGTCATGAAGTTATGACGCCATTCTAGCCCTTTTTTCTATGGAATGCCTTTTGTGTCTAAACAAAAAAATCAACATTTGCTAATTTTCCTACAATTAATTTTGTCTCAATTTGCCCAAGGATTTAAAGATGTCATCCTGCGGATTTGTAAACTTCAGGAGTTAAACTACCCAAAACCATTAAAACATTTTCCGAGGTATTTTTCAAGGGGTTATTGCCCTGCCGTAAGGACTATATGCATGGTTCGATTGATCACTCGATTTCCTTTCTTTGAGCCATGTGACGTCAAAGGCCGACAAAACGAAAAGGAATTCTAACTAGAATCGATCGATACGTAAATGTTATTCATTGTATTTCTGACCAACATATGACCAAAATATGACCTTTTACACCGATCTCATTAGTCATTGTTCACCTCGAAGGAGGAACACTGACTGTCTCAATCTGTGTAGAATGAAATAAGTTTGTTCCCTCCCCCCCCCCCAAAAAAAAAAAAAAACACAAAAAACAACAACAACCACGTATTATAACTTTTATTCTACATACGTGAGTGAGACCGCTCATGAGATAACAATATCGTTCAAACCACTGGAGTGTATAATTATCATGTGCATGAAGTGATGTCAAACTAGTTTGGCGCAGGGACCTGCTTTTCGGTCCTGGTAGAAGTTTAGAACTTTCACGCCACGCTACACTTTCTAGAGTGACGTGTCTTTGCTTTGATGTCAAAAATTGCAGAGGCTTTGGAAAAGATGAGGTTCAAACAGAAGCGTCTACAATTTGGACGCCTTCAATGTGGGACGTTTTGAGTAAAATGCACGTAAGTTCAGAATGTAGGATAAACAGAATACTACATGGCTTGCTGTGTCGAACCAGATTCACACTCGTTGTTTTTTCAAATAGTAAACAGCTCGCTTTCGCTCGCAGTTCAATTAACAAAAATAAACAAGTCGCGTAAGGCGAAAATACAACATTTAGTCAAGTAGCTGTCGAACTCACAGAATGAAACTGAACGCAATGCAACGCAGCAAGACCGTATACTCGTAGCATCGTCAGTCCACCGCTCACGGCAAAGGCAGTGAAATTGACAAGAAGAGCGGGGGAGTAGTTGCGTTGAGAAGGATAGCACGCTCTTCTGGACCTCTCTTCGTTTTAACTTTCTGAGCGTGTTTTTAATCCAAACATATCATATCTATATGTTTTTTGGAATCAGGATCCGACAAGGAATAAGATGAAAGTGTTTTTAAATTGATTTCGAAAAAAATTTTTTATAATAATTTTTATATATTTAATTTTCAGAGCTTGTTTTTAATCCAAATATAACATATTTATATGTTTTTGGAATCAGCAAATGATGGAGAATAAGATGAACGTAAATTTGGATCGTTTTATAAACAAAATATTTTTTTTACAATTTTCAGATTTTTAATGACCAAAGTCATTAATTAATTTTTAAGCCACCACGCCGAAATGCAATACCGAAGTCCGGGCTTCGTCGAACATTATTTGACCAAAATTTCAACCAATTTGGTTGAAAAATGAGGGCGTGACAGTGCCGCCTCAACTTTCACGAAAAGCCGGATATGACGTCATCAAAGACATTTATAAAAAAAATGAAAAAAACGTATGGGGATTTCATACCCAGGAACTCTCATGTCAAATTTCATAAAGATCGGTCCAGTAGTTTAGTCTGAATCGCTCTACACACACACACACAGACAGACAGACACACACACACACACACACGCATGCACATACACCACGACCCTCGTCTCGATTCCCCCCTCTACGTTAAAACATTTAGTCAAAACTTGACTAAATGTAAAAACGCTCGCGCTGGACCCGAGTACTCTTCAGACTGGCTCGCTCCCCCAGTATGAAAGTTTTTTTCTTGTGAAGCAAAGTGAGTGAACAAAAGCACAAAAGCACAACTCAAAAGTATTCAAACAAAAGTAACTGTGGGTATGCAGTGCAATTAAATGCACACAGTCATGTACAAGAACGGCGCAAGGGAGGCAATCATGGGCATTTTCGAAGTTGCTGTAATGGCAGGTACCGTCCTTTACAAAACTTGTGATAATGGAAAACATGTTATAAAATGGTTTGCGAAACAGTAAAAATGACTAGAAAACAAAGTATAACAACTGACAAGTTCTATTTACCGGATTAAGTAATACTGGAGTATGACTGGAGCCCGAGTGTGAGCAATTCATTAACACACAACACAGAGCATGTTATGAGATTTGCGAGACAGTGCATTCTCTTTACGTTCCAAGAGGTAAGAAGCCGGCTGGCTTCCCTTTCACCCCTGTGCGCCACAGGCGTTTGCCTTTAGATCGTAATGGCTTGAAACATCGAGCCCTTTTGATCTAAACTCAAATGCCTACAGTTAGCTAACTTCGCTCGTTCATAAAATTAGGTCGCGCAGCACGCGAACTGCCACGCAGCGTACGTGTGCTTAGGCCGGCCCAGTGTGACTCTCGACCGCACAGTCCTACTCAGACTTTACCGTGCTTTAATCCGATCCAAGTTGGACTATGGTTGTTTCGTCTATGGTGGAGCCCCAAAGTCCAACCTAAGGCTATTAGACACAATACACCACCAGGGTATACGTCTTTGTCTGGGAGCTTTCAGGACGTCTCCAGTACAGTCCTGATATGTTGAGGCCAAAGAACCCTCTCTGAGGCTGCGACGCCTGAAACTCACCCTAAATTATGTGTTGAAACTAAAAGCTATGCCTACAAATCCAGCCTACCAATGCGTATTTCAACCACAATGCTCTGAATTTTTTGAAAGTCACCCGAATGATCGAGCACCTCTGTCTTCTCGGACAAGTTCAGCCACATCTAGCTGAGTCTGAGATAAAACTCGATCATGTTAGTGAAAATATTTTCAATGATGGACATTGCCAGATCCAGTTGTTCGACTAGATCTTACAAGGTTAAAAAAGTCAGAGACCAATGATTTGATTTTTAAACAGTGTTTTAGCCAGTTCTTTACCGAATTTCCTTCCCACCAACGAATATACACTGCTGGGTCCAAAGCTGAAAGTAAAGTGGCATCAGCCTCTGTCACAGGTCCTAAACTTGATAGGGCCTTTTCGGCCCGTCTTCCGGATGACAGTTCTGTATTCTCTGCAGAGTTGAAAGCTTTACAGCTAGCTCTGAAACAGGTGTATCAGTCAAAAAAGAAAGACTTCCTGATTCTGTCGGATTCCCTATCGGCTCTTACCGCCGTGAAGGGAATTCAGCTAGATCACCCACTGTTGGTCGAAATCCAAGAGCTACATGCATTGTGTTTGCATGGGTGCCGTCCCATGTTGGAATTAGAGGCAACTCTGCAGCTGATCAAGCAGCTAAAGAAGCAAGAGAAAGAATCATCACTGACAAATACACATTCTTTCTTTCTTTCTTTATTTGGTATTTAACGTCGTTTTCAACCATTCAAGATTATATCGCGACGGTACAAACACACAAAGCATTCAGATTTCAGAACTCGCACCAACAATGTACATAAAGCACCTATGGCAGAGCGAATGGGACGAATGTGAAGAAAATAAACTTCATAAGATCGTCCCCCAGCTGTCGGACAGCCTACCTCAATGTCGCCTCAACAGGAAAGAAGAGACAGTTCTCTGTCGCTTACACATTGGGCACAGTCACATCACACATTCTTATCTGCTGAAAGGTGAAGATCCACCATAGTGTTTTGGATGTGACGAACCATGGACATTAGAACATGTCCTCACAAAATGTGTAGACATTCAAGAATTTCGAGACAAACACTACAATGCGGAAACGCTGAAGGTTTTATTCCGGGATGTTCCCCCGGACAAGATTTTTAACTTTTTAAAAGAGATCAAGATTTTTTACAAGATTTAAAGTATCCGAAGTGAAAGTGATTAATTTTTAGAACCTTCTTTTACAGTGATAGATCTGAATGTAAATAGTCTGGAACGTAGAACTTGCCACATGAAGGGAAAAAGAAAATAACTGCATCGGTCTCGAATAGCAGCTTGCATCTGCTGAAGGGACATTACAACCCAAAAACCAACCAACCATCGCTGGCTGGCTGTTCTATCAGGCTGCCTGGCTGGCTGTTGCTCCGTGTGAATTCCTCCCACCGCCAAGTCGTTTTTGTGGTTTATTTCGCGTTTAGGTCCCAGGTAACATTATGAAGTTTTAATACGATCAATCGGACCTATTATCAACTTAGTGTATCAACTTTTGAACGAACTGCGCCCAGTAGTTTCCCAGCAATAAGCTGTTAAGTCGAGACAGACACACACAGACAGACACACAATTAAAGTCTGTTGAGCCCAAGTACTAGCGTACTCGGGAATAAAGATTAAGAATTCTGACTCTCTCACTTGGACCAGCAGTATTTCATGCCGTAAGCTTTTTACGGACCACATCGCAAATGTAAACAAAATTATTCCCCCCTCTGCTTCTTTACCTCTGTAAACTTGTGGGGCTAGTTATTTTTCGATAAACACCCCCGGCAACCAAACAAATAACGAGCCAGCAACAGCCTGAATCCTCGATAGCGCAATGGGTTGAGAAGCTGTTCATAACGCGGTTTCATACACTATTTTCCCCAGAAAACTGAACTTCATACAGTTTTTAACGTTGGAACACGGGTGCAAAAGTTCGTATGCTAGTCCCATTTGACGAAAGAACATTATCCAAAGCGATACCAAAACATAAACAGAACACACAATATCTGCCTTTACCGCCACAGCAGAATAACAGCATATTTTGTGCACTTGAATTTAGTTCAAAATTGGGAAACATTCTCTCTCTCTCTCTCTCTCTCTCTCTCTCTCTCTCTCTCTCTCTCTCTCTCTCTCTCTCTCCCTCTCTCTCTTCTCTCTCTCTCTCTTCTCTCTCTCTCCCCCCTCTCTGACTGAGTCTCTCTCTCTGTCCCTGTCTATGTCTGTCTGTCTCTCATCTCCTTCATTGTGGTCTTTCTAACTTTCTCCGAATTTGTTTTAATGATAATGCCGATGGCATGTAGTAGTTCTTTTCTTTTGTTAAAAATTATTATTATTGTTCATTTTATGATAATATTCTTTATTAAATATAACATGTCCGGGATTTGCATAAGACAAGGCACTTCATGAAGATCGGTCCAGTAGTTTCTCTGAATCGTGTTATGCACACACACACACACACACACACACACACACACACACACACACACACACACACACACACACACACACACACATACATATGCCACACCATCATCTCGATTCCCAGTCATTGTTAAAAGATTAAGTCATAACTTGACTAAATGCATCAACAACAAAATAACATAGGAATCCTGCGACATGCATCAACAGCAATATTCTTTTCGAATTAAATTTAATAGATGTTTTTTTTAATGCAAAGCACGGTTGACCCACTTTTTCAGAAGCTATAACTTCTAGATTTAGTGGCGTGTTGTGCTTGTTGCTAGGGCACATGAGTTGGGACGTGAATAAAAAAAACCACGTTTCAATCTCAACGAGCAGGATATCTGTGAAAAGGCTTTGAAAAGAAAATAATGACGGTTGGGCGGGAGAGATATAAACCATGTAATCACTTGGCGCTTTCTATGCTACTAGTTCGATCGGTGACGGGAAACGCCAAGCGTCTATTCATTCACCATAGCACAGCATTTCACGCTCACCCCTCTGAGACCAGTACCGATCAATAAATCTATTCACTAACTAGGAAATCATGCAACAGCAACATTAGGCCTCAATGTGTCCATGGTTACTGTCGTCCTTTGATGCAGCACAAACAACAACACCATCAGCAGCAAGGGATCGACCCGCTAAACAGCTACACCATACACCATAGTAACAAGTACAGCCCTAACCGACACGCCGTATAAAAATTTAAACTATTTCAGAAACACAGAACTAAGGCAACGCTGCGTGAGTCATTAAGACCTACCTAGAACGGAAACACCAGATACGTTATTTATAACAATTAAGTAGAAGTGCAATGCCAAAGCACTCCATACCCACAGCAAAGGACAAATCGCATCTCTCTCTCTCTCTCTCTCTCTCTCTCTCTCTCTCTCTCTCTCTCTCTCTCTCTCTCTCTCTCCAGAGATTGGTTGAATGACCAATAGTCACCGCGCAATAGCGGCCCACGCAATAGCAGACCCGCGCAACTGTGGACCCGCGCAATAGCGGCCCAGCCCGTTTGCGTGGGGCCGCTATTGCGCGGGTTCACAATTGCGCGGGTTCACAATTGCGCGGGTCTGCTATTGCGCGGGTCCGCTATTGCGCGGTGACTATTTGTCATTCAACCAATCTCTCACAGTGTAACAGAAATACCAAAGCCAAGATACACAGCCTAGAGAATACTGTTCTGACAATCATTCAAACGTGTTCCAAGTCGGTTAAGTAAAGACTATGTATATCATTAAACAACAAAATAAAATAAAGAGGTGTCACAGAAAGGGGGAAAGAACCATTTCTTATTCCACAAAATTACTTTTGCAATCCCAACATTCAAAGCATCGAGCTCAGAAATACTACCTTATAAATCTCAGGTGGTCATAATATAATACCAACAAATAAACTGACAAACAAAATGTTGACATTGCATTTATTCCAATCTTGAAAATATAAGTATAGGAGAACGGAACCGTAGTATCTACAGGTAGGTGTCTGAGGACATTAAATTATATATTTAATTCATTGGTCTGTTTACAAAGGATAGTGTTGTGTAGATTTTACACAGTTCGTAAATCAAATCTGAAGTCTGGGTTTTTGCTGCCTGCGCTCCGCGTGCAGACCCGGCTGTAGTACATTCCTGGGAAAGATGGGGGGGGGGGGGGGGGGGGGGGGGAGGGGGAGTGCAGGTTAGGCCCCGACCCGCGCAATAGCGGGCCGACCCCTTATACTTACCCAAACTAACCTCTATAAAACAGGCGTCAGATTATTTAAAGGCACAGTACGCCTCCCGTAAACCATCACAGATACTGTCAGGCATTTACACACAGTACAAACACCTTTCCATTTGAACACTCACCGAACCAGAGACTGTAGAGTACACAGACTGTATACTCTATAGTCTCTGACCGAACGGGAACATCCTAGGTGCCCCACGTAAAGAGCGAGCAATTTTCAAAGAATTAATTTTTCGGATTGAGACCATCTCAATCGGACCCATCCTGAACTCAGGTCAAAAATGAGTTACTTCCCTTCAACTGGCGATAGCCGTTGAGCAATGATTGTGCGTTTTGGCGCTGGACCTAACTTTTAAAATCTAAATAATAAATTGACAGCTTGTTCCACAAACATTCTTAAATCATAGAAGAATTATTTTTTCATCAAGACAAGATCAGTATAATTCGAAGTTTTGAAAGTTTGAAAAAAGAAAAGCCCGGAAGCAGGGTCACGCAAGGTATGGTTTTCGTAGCAGACGACGGTTTATAGGCAGTCAAAAGCCATCGCTCGAGTTCTTATGAACCACATTCGTTTGTTTCGTGAAAAGTCAGAGGTACATAATAACGTGCTATTGCAGATAAGCTTACAGCGAGTCGCATTGAAATCACAAACTGACGACTACATTATGAAAAAAGGAAACTGGATCACACGGGTTCACGATGGCTCAGGGGTAAGATAAACCACGCAAAAATAAATTCTTTGAAAATTGCTCGCTCTTTACGTAGGGCACCTAGGATGTTCCCGTTCGGTGAGTGTTCAAATGGAAGGGTGTTTGTACTGTGTGTAAAAGCCTGACAGTATCTGTGATGGTTTACGGGAGGCTTACTGTGCCTTTAAGCCCTGAGGTTATTCATACTATCTTCACCACCTGTTTCTTTTTTTTCTTCTTTTTTTTAACCTCAGTAGCATGCAGGTTTGCTACTACAATTATTTTTTGCCTTCTTTCTTTTTTTTACATTTAGTCAAGTTTTGACTAAATGTTTTAACATAGAGGGGGAATCGAGACAAGGGTCGTGGTGTGTGTGTGTGTGTGTGTGTGTGTGTGTGTGTGTGTGTGTGTGTGTGTGTGTGTGTGTGTGTGTGTGTCTGTGCGTGTGTGTGTGTAGAGCGATTCAGAGTAAACTACTGGACTGATCTTTAGGACGTTTTTCATGAGAGTTTCTGGGTATGATATCCCCAGATTTTTTTTTTCATGTTTTCGATAAATGTCTTTGATGACGTCATATCCGGCTTTTTGTAAAAGTTGAGGCGACACTGTCACACCTTCATTTTTCAATCAAATTGATTGCAATTTTGGCCAAGCAATCTTCGACGAAAGCCGGACTTTGGTATTGCAGTTTGGAGGCTTAAAATTCAATTAATGACTTTGGTCATTAAAAATCTGAAAATTGTAATTAAAATTATTTCTTTATAAAACGATCCAAAATTACGTTCATCTTATTCTTCATCATTTTCTGATTCCAAAAACATATGCATATGTTATATTCGGATTAAAAACAAGCTCTGAAAATTAAAAATATAAAAATTATGATTAAAATAAAATTTCCAAAATCGATTTAAAAACAATTCCGTCTTATTCCTTGTCGGTTCCTGATTTGGATTAAAAACACGTTCAGAAAGTTAAAAAGAATAGAGATATAGAAAAGCGTGCTATCCTCCTCAGCGCAACCGCTACCGCGCTTTTGTGGATTGTCACTGCCTTAGCGACGAGCGGTGGACAGACGATGCTACGTGTACGGTCTTGCGGAAAAAATGCAGTGCGTTCAGTTTCATTCTGTGAGTTCGACTGAGCTTGACTAAATGTTGTATTTTCGCCTTACGCGACTTGTTATTGTGTGGCTTGGAACAATCCTTCTTCATAGGTCTGTTTCTTTTCTCAATCAAATGTGTACATTTTTAAATCAACAAACTTTATCAATAAACTAATATGTTAAAAAAACAAAACCTAGTTTTGTGTGGATCGCACAGGTAGAGAGATACAAATCAACAATCAACAAGCAAGTGCAAGATTTAGATATCAGGTGTCCTTGATAAGTACTTGCATGTTTAGATCTTTGTACTCTGCGGAGTAATTAGTGAGTCGAATGTGAATCTTTAATTGTGTTAATGCTTAGCCTCTTTAGAAGGGAAGGGGGGGGGGGGGGGGGGGAGAAGCCACACAACATTTTGCAGATAATGTAAGCCAGAGCTGAATGACGTAACGCAACCAAAACAGTCAGTAGCATAATTAGTATGCACAAAGAGCGACTCAGTGGCTGTGGCAACCGCTCTATTGACTACTGTGCACACCAGTCGAATGTTTTCTCGTTGTCATGGATCCCATGACATGCAGCTGAATGCACAACGACAACATCTCGGTAAGGACTGACGTGATCGGCCCAAACGTACACAAAAAGCCGAGCTATGGCAACAGCGTAGCTGTGCACACCAGCTCTCAAAAGTTTCATTTTTGTTGCTGGATCAAATTACATGCAGCTGCAGGGCCGGACTACCGGGGGGGTTATGGGGGTTGCGCAACCCCCCCCCCTAGCCTAAACATGTACCTTACTTATTTAATTTTTTTATTATTATTGCTTATTTTATGCCGTTTCATGCAAGGAGCGACCATTTTCCTATCTCAGAATATGACCTACCCGTCAGCTTCAGGGGGCTTCGCCCCCTGACCCCCACAACGAGGGGGGTGGGGGGGTGGGTTCTAGGGTTTCCGGACCCCCCCTCAGCCAAAAAATAAAAATATTGAATGAGGTATGCATTTCTTTATTTTACATTGAGTTTCAATTTTTGGGGTATTAATCAGTGACAAAATCTGCTGCCTGAAACTGGTAATGATCATCCTCAGAATGCACCAGATTGCACCATTTTGCATCCTTTTTTTCATGCCCCCGGACCCCCCTAGCAAGCTAGGCGCTTTGCGCCGTCGGCTCGGCGCTTTGCACCTTCACACCCATATGTTTACAATATACTTTTGAAAAAAAACAGTCATAAAATGAACTGATCCGCCCCTGCCGCCAGGGGGGATGTCCCCCTGGGCCACCACTGGCAACCCCCCCCCTCCTCTTCGCCTAGTCCGGCCCTGCAGCTGCATGCACAACGCCAACAACTCGGTAAGGGCTGACGTTGACACATCCCTCCCTTCCCAACACACACTCTTTTGTTCAAACACGCACAATAAACATAAAATAATGCATTATATTTCTAAAGTGCGTACACCCATGGTTAAACTCTGTTCAAACCGCTGTACAACAAAAACATACTATTTTGTACAGAGCAATCGGCAGACACATATCAAGTCCCTGATACAGTGGAACCCCCTAAAACAACAACAACAACAACAAACAAGTCGCGTAAGGCGAAAATACAATATTTAGTCAAGTAGCTGTCGAACTCACAGAATGAAACTGAACGCAACGCAACGCAGCAAGACCGTATACTCGTAGCATCGTCACTCCACCGCCCGTGGCAAAGGCAGTGCACGTGGAATTGACAAGAAGAGCGGGGTATTCGTTGCGCTGAGAAGGATAGCACGCTTTTCTGTACCTCTCTTCGTTTTAACTTTCTGAGCGTGTTTTTAATCCAAACATATCATATCTATATATTTTTGGAATCAGGAACCGACAAGGAATAAGATGAAAGTGTTTTTAAATTGATTTCGAAAAAAATTTTTTGATAATAATTTTTATATATTTAATTTTCAGAGCTTGTTTTTAATCCAAATATAACATATTTATATGTTTTTGGAATCAGCAAATGATGGAGAATAAGATAAACGTAAATTTGGATCGCTTTAGAATTTTTTTATTTTTTATTTACAATTTTCAGATTTTTAATGACCAAAGTCATTAATTAATTTTTAAGCCACCACGCTGAAATGCAATACCGAACACCGGGTTTCGTCGAAGAGTACTTGACCAAAATTTCCACCAATTTGGTTGAAAAATGAGGGCGTGACAGTGCCGCCTCAACTTTCACGAAAAGCCGGATATGACGTCATCAAAGACATTTATCAAAAAAATGAAAAAAACGTTCGGGGATTTCATACCCAGGAACTCTCATGTCAAATTTCATAAAGATCGGTCCAGTAGTTTAGTCTGAATCGCTCTACACACACACGCACACACACACGCACGCACACACGCACATACACCACGACCCTCGTTTCGATTCCCCCTCGATGTTAAAATATTTAGTCAAAACTTGACTAAATATAAAAAGTCTCAGAAAGAGAGGGAGTCTTAAAATGAAGGTAAATGTACCGAGGGCAGGTTTCACGGTATTGATTTCAGCCGTTGTGATCCATGACAACGACACCATTGTGGTGTGCACAGTAGTCAATAGAGCGGTTGCCACAGCCACTGAGTCGCTCTTTGTGCATATTAATTTCCCATTCTCTCACACTTCCAGTCAAAAATAAAACTGTGAAATACTGTAAAAATGGATGTTATTTCAATTAATTAGGTTCAGTACAACACAAAACAAAGAAAAATAGTATACGCAGTGTTTTTTTTTCCACAGAAAATCAAGCGAAACGGAAGTTGCCCCCAAAACGTGAAAATCTATCAAACAAACTTGATGCAAGCCTGACTCCAGAAAGAAGACAGCAAACCACTAATACTAAATGGTTTAAACAAAGTTCAAACATATCAGATATTCACTGCAAAGTTACTTGTCTTGGGCTGTCGATATGTTTGCATGATGCTGTCCTCGATCCGAACGCGAGTTTCAGTGACCTAAATTGGCCAGGGAAATGTTTTTTTTCACACATCAAGGTCTTCATACACTAACAAAAGTCAAATGTTTTGAAAGTGTATTTATGTGTGTACAAGATAAAAACAGATAAATACTTCTTTATCAATTGTTTAATGGCAGAAATCAACGTATAGTATATATACCCCCTAATTTCGAAAACAGCTTTAAAAGCCAAGATACCTAGGGTGTTCTGGAAGTCCTTAGACTCCAAGCTCCTGGTAATTAATGCCTCATGATATTTACAATGACGTATGCATACGGCAACCTTTCATCGGCGATGACACAAAATGTTCATGTATCTCAAAGTTTCCTCTTCAAAGAAAACAGCTCTTGAAGAACACTACCCGTCCATGTATATTTGCCTGTCATGGAGCTCCAAAAAAGGGAGTTTACAACAATGATGTAGAAACATCTCTAAAAGGATTGTTACGTTTCTCACAGCTACTGAATATTGTGGGAATTTTGGGGGAAGAACGCTGCTTCCAAAACGAGTACTTACAACTGGAACAATGAATTTAAATCGGGTAGACACGTCTTCAAAGATGACACCCGGCCAGACCGACAGTTGAATGCTGTTACTGCAACAAACGTTGCTGTCGCTGAAACCTTGAAGAGAGATGATGCACGAATTACACACACGGAGGCAAAGGACACATAGGTAATTGAATGTGATCTGGCACAAGCCTTTGCGGGTACACGAGCGTTGCAGAGTGCCCGTGCTCTTTTATTGTACAAAAGGGGGTATGTCTCGGAATGTGCATACAAATATTCTCCAATTGTCACTATAGAGAGTGTAAGGGTTTTATGAATGTTGTCGAAGGCGATGGGGACTTGGGTCTATCAATCTGACCCCGGGCAACACATCGATCAGCCGTTGTGATGTTCCTAAACGGCTCCACCCCTATCAACTATTGGTGATCTCGGAACACTGGCAAGAAGAAGGTGGTCATATTTGTTTGGAAAACAAGGACAAATCGCCACAATTCTATAAGGCCGGGAGCAGCGTACGGTTACCTTAGAGTAGTACAAGCATCATTGCCTGCCCGTGGTGTTTTAAGTCTGGCGCCAAACACGGGTACTTGAGGGTTGGTACGTCCATTGAAATGTCCCGTTTTACACAGCTTCCAAAGCAAACGAATTTCTTACAAATTAGGATGTCTGCTTGAAGTTTCATTCACTATATTTTCCTGAATATGCCCCGTTTGACGTTTTCCTGTTTTCACATTTAAAGAAAAAGCTCCGAGGAAACCATTACGAGAGTCTTAATGCTGCTGTCCGAGAGTAAAGTTTAACGAGGGTCATTTAGGGCATCGGCAAAAACACTCGCGCCGAAATGTTTGAAAGGTATTTTTACAGAATGTTAAAGGTAATGAACTTGTCAAATCCAGGTGCACGGAGCCCCTGGGGCTTTTAGTCATACCTCAGGCAGCTATCCGTTAGAAGAACTACCAAGTTTCATTGACTTGCACCCAAAGAGTCAAGAACTGCGATTTTTGTTACGAATTAATTTCGTACTCGGACCCGGCTGGTCTTGACCTATTTTTGGATCTAAATTTAGATCAGGTAGATCACATCATGCACAAAAAGACACGTCACTAGCAAACTATGTCAGACATCATCATGAGTTTGTGTAAAACAAAATGGAGGCCGGAATCACTCAGTTGAATCGAACTCCGACCAAACACCACTATAATAACTAGGTTAATTTATGCACTCGCGTGAACAAGAAACTGTCGAGCTTCACATATGTCGTCGTTGGGTAGTTTTGGGTTTGTTTTACTACCATAGGAGGATTTTTGACAAAAGGGCAGTGAGTCTTGCTACATGAATATATTTGGCAGGCAGTGTTACTGTGTCATGCTAAACATTCGGAAAAAGTTAGGGTTTTCTTTAAAAAGGGGGGGGGGGGAGTTTTCAAAGTCCTCTGAAATCGGTGCAAGACAAGCCAGGACAAAAACCAGTAATGCACGTGCTACAACAGGGTTCCAGCTATGATATGTGCTCACAAACTTGTCTTTGTAAAATTGTTTGTTTGTTTGTTTGGTTTAAACAGTTTTATTCAGTTGCATAAATACAAAGCCGTAATTGAAAATTGTAATTAAGGGAGCACAACAAGATAAACTTATAAATGTGCTCTTAGAAACAAACGAGTAATGTGGCGGACAATATTGTAAATGCATGATATTTAAACAAATGAAAACAAAAACAACAACAACGATAACTATAGCAACAGTGGTACGGAAATCTCACACACACACAACGCACACTCACACACACACACGTGCACACACACACGTGCACACACACACACACACACACACACACACACACACACACACACACACACACACACACACACACACACACACACACACACACACATAGAGAGACACAGAGGACAATCAGATACAGGGAGAGAGAGAGACTGAGAGAGAGACAGAGAGAGAGAGAGAGAGAGAGAGAGAGAGAGAGAGAGAGAGAGAGAGAGAGAGAGAGAGAGAGAGATATTGCATCCACTATAGATCAATTCAATGCTCTAGTAACAAAATGACTAAACATATGGTGTTAACAAAAACGTTTGCTGTCTAATATAAATTTCTGAATCTGATAAAACAGCGCTGTGTTTTCAGCCAAGGACTTGTCACTATTACCGTACATAGCACACAAAACAGTAATATTATTATTATCTGGTAGAGTATCAATAGTGGTTGCTCTAACATTCGTGTACAATGGACAGTCAAATAAAAAGTGTTCACAATTTTCAACATGAAAACCACACCTGCAGAAAACATCATTTGTCAAGTGTCTTTTAAACATATCTGCATTTAAATCGCTTATCTCTAATCTTAATTTACAATGAATGATTTCTGCTTTTCGAACTTTAGAGTAGACATACGGGGGAATTAGAGGGTCATCTCTGGACAAAAATCTTTTAAAACAACCAATTGAATTCGTTTGTTTTATATGATCAGGTAATTCATTCCATAACGATGTTGCAGAAGGAAAAAAGGAATGCTTATATAATTCAGTTCTACATCGAAACATTTGCCTATCATATGGTTTGCGTCGGTGGTACGGATTTACTGCTGAAATGAGAGATGGTAAGTAATCAAGTAAGTACACTGGCGCTAGACCATTAACTAATTTAAAATAAACGATCAATTTATGTTTTCTGCGCCGTTCTTGCAGTGTTGTAAAACCTGACTCATTGTAAAGTTTTTGATGGCTTGTTCCACGAACAGCTCCGATAATAGACCCAAATGGCCTCCGCGCCGATTCAGGCAAACTTGAACTCGCCGCGCAAAGTTATTACAATCACCCGCACACACTCCTGTTGCGAGATTCCGCGAATGGTTGTTGTGGTGGCTCGCTTGAGTTCTGCGATTGTCTGTGGGTTGTTCCTGTAGACGTTGTCTTTCAGGAACCCCCAAAGATAGAAATCTGGGGGATTTAAATCCGGGGGAGGCCATTTGGAGCATGTTCTGTAGAATGAGCATAACTTTCCTGAAAGACAAGCTAGAACGCTAACATTTTCTGTTGAAATCATGCAGAAGCTACTTGTGTGTGTAAATAAATTTTATGAAGATTGCTTTATTTTTGTTCAATTTATGACGTTTTGTTTGGGTACTCTTTTTTTTGGGTCACCCTGTACATTATAACATTTTCAATAAAACAACAAATACACTACATGTAGCCTACTGATGGACTGAGAAAACAAAATCAGGGGTTGTATTTCTTGAAGAGGTGCGTTTTAAGTGCTCGTTTGAATGCTTGGGGTGACTGAGAGTGGCGCATGTGAAAGGGGAGAGAATTCCATTGTGTGGGTGCGCAGAAAGTAAAAGTGCGTTGTCCGTATGTTTTGGTTTTGGTGTGTGGAATGGTGAGGATGCGACAGTCAGAAGAGGCACGGAGTTGTCTTGCTGGAGAATAGACGGTGAGGAGTTCAGAGAAGTAAGCAGGAGACGAGCCAGAAAAGAAGTTAAAGCAGAGGGTGGACAGTTTGTAGTCAATGCGGGCTTGAATAGGTAACCAGTGCAGTGTGTGAAGAAGTGGTGTTGCGTGATCTCGTTTTCGTGCTTTGAGAATGAGGCGTGCTGCCGAGTTTTGGACTTTTTGTAGGTACAGAGGACAGCCAGAGAGAAGAGAGTTGCAGTAGTCAAGTTTAGAAAGAACAAAGGCACAGACAAGAGTATTAGTTGTTTGAGAGGAGAGTGTGTGGCGAATGGTGCTGATCTTACGAAGCTCAAAATAAGCTTCTTTCTTTCTTTATTTGGTGTTTAACGTCGTTTTCAACCACGAAGGTTATATCGCGACGATCAAAATAAGCTGCTCTACAGACTAAAGATATATGTTTGTTAAGGGTCATGTCAGATGAAAGGGTGAATCCAAGGTTTCTAGCTGATGGGGAGAAAAGAATGTCGGTGTCGCCTACTTGAACAGAAACAGGTTGGGGAGAGGGAAATGTAGTGTTCTTCTTTTTGCACAGTAAGACTTAAGTCTTATCATCATTCAGCTTAAGTTTGTTATCGATCATCCAAGATTTAACATCAGTGATGCATGTCTGAATGGTCTGGATGGCGGAATGTGTCTCTGCAGGGGGACTGGGTTTATACAGCTGGGTGTCATCAGCAAAAGACTGATTTAAAACAGAATGGTAACATCCGGGTTGCTCTCTTAGAGCTGAACATATTTGTCGAGAAGGATCGAGCAGAAAAAATAAACGACTTGGCAGGGATTCGAACTCAAGGCCTCGGGGCCTCGAAATGTCGGGGCCGATGTCTTAACCGCTAGGCCACTTCACCAGTGTTGTCAAAGATAAAAACAATTGATAATTTTATATCTTTCTACGCTTGAATTACCATTCATGCGTTGCAAAAACGTAAAAATTGCCATTAAAATTTGCCTTTATTTGCAAACATGTTTCACGGAATCGCAGTACATGTTTACACCGTCATGCTACACGACATTCGCGCCATGCAAATAGCTGCGATATCTCTATTTACAACATGCAAGAAAAATGACATGAACAGTAATTGAATCTCTCCAAAGCTCTGTGCAGTTGAAAACAGACATCTAAGAAATAGTTATACATGTATTCACTTCTGAACAATGGGCGGATAGAGATATAAATCATGCTGCTTCAAGAATAACATAACATGAAATACATTTCCGGGGTCAACAGGTCGGATTTTCTGCACAAATGGTGCATTTATGTAAGCAATTAAAGGCAAGTAGTAAGGAAGAGGTATGCCTCACCCCTTGCGCAGCTGCGCAGCCGCGCAGCCGTATTTTGATAGAAGGTTATAGGTTAAGGTGCCTGTGTTTAAGTAGTGATAAGGAGATATTTCGGATAAACGGTTTATTGCGTTTTATATTTTGTCATGTGATTTCATGTGCCTGTACCTGTTGCTCGGTACTAATGACCACTCCAGCTGGGGTAAGCACCAATAAAAAGCAGTAATTCCCCCCATTTTCTCCGCGCTTCGCGGAGCCCTCTCTCTTTAATAGCTATGTAGTTTGGTGCCCTGTCAGGGGAGGTGTCAGGATAAGGTAATAAAAATGGTATCCCTACTCTTTGCGGAGCCCCTTCGCCGATAAAACCACCAGAGGTGGCCAGCGGTTAGATAAGTTTAATAGGAGGTGGTTTGTCTACCCCGAGGGTTGATTAGGGTTTAATGCTTAGATTAGTGCTAGACAAATGGTGTGGGGTGGGTGTGGAAGTTAGCTCGACTGATGAGAGGGATGGGAGCTGATGTACACATATAACAAAAGTTTTAACAAGTAGACTCAGATTGTTGTTTTTTATGTGGGTGTTATAAACATCGGAGGTACATTTTACACCGAACACGAGTTGTTCTACAGTCAGTCATACATAATGTTAGGTTAGAGACTGATCACGTCTGAGCATTGCACCACAGAGACGCAAGACCTTACATGCTAGACCATGTTGGTTGGTCAGCACTAAAAATAGAAACGGTTGTTCTACATACAAGGTTTTGATAGGTACACCAGATAAGATAGGTATTATTTTGTTTTTGATATTTATTTTCTTCGTTGTTGCGGTGTTTAATTTTTTAAATTTTGTTGTTGATAGACTATGTAAGAGGTAGGGTTATGTGTGTGATGGGAATAAAATGTAAGTGCAAACACACACACACACACACACACACACACCTCCGATCACACACACCTCCGATCACACACACACACACACACACACACATACACACACACATGCGCGCGCGTTTACACAAGTACTTCCAAACAAGAAGGTAAAAAAGTCAGACGTAAAGAGTAACAAAACAATACATAAAACTGCTCACGGTAGCATTCAAGAGTTATACAGACACATAGTTATTAACTTTTCCAATATGATCATTTTATTATAAAAGTGACAGCAGTCTTTTGAATATTAAAAATATTAAAAAAAAATTAACATTTTGCATACACATACATTAAACAAACAAAAAAAATCCAAATCATGATTGTCAATTTAAAGGAACGAGGTGGTCCCCGGATTAGTTGTCAACTTCATAACCACTTCTTGGTGTCACAGGAAGAGGATTTACGGTTGTGACAGGACAGTAAGCTGGACATGTGGAATACAGGGGTCGCTGCAGCTGCTGAGGGTATTCCTCGCTTTGTGTCGAAGCCGTGGCTGTGGTTGATGGTGTTGAACAGTAGTAGTCTGACGGCGGACACTCTGTGTGATTTTTCGGATGTTTTTTCTCCTGCTTCTCCTCTGTGGGTGACAGAGAAGATACCTGTTGGTGGAAGTCTTCTTTGAGTTTTTTCTGCACTCTAAGCAGTTTCTGAAACTTTTTCAAGTCCAGGGTGACTCCTCTTTGGGTGGGGACAACACGCCCACCTTTGGTGCGGGTAGGAACAGCATAGTGGCGAATATGGATTTTTACATCCCCTCTCCACGTTTTTACTGAGGCAAAAAGGCTTCCACCTAGCGGGTAGCGTGTAGCCGGCTGTGGTGGCTGCTTCATGGTCCCTGAAGACATGATCGACTCCGCAAAAATCCTCTGTAGTGGTCTTTTTACATCCGTCCTGTCTTATATACACACTCGTGGTTCATGTACATCTTGATTATTCTGGTTTCAACGGGTCCACACTGGGTTAGCCTAAGGTCACGTGGGATGCTATGTCGTTTTTCACTCTGTTGCATCACTCACAGAGCAGTTGTTCAGTCACATGAGTGATAACCCTTTTTCGAAACGCTGTCGTTTCTGTCCACTTCCACACAACAACTCGCAAACACCACCAGGAGACCCCGTCTGGATGTGTCTTGGGTAATGCTACATTCCAACGACTAAGAATTTTGTCTCGATTTAGGTGTTCCCAGATTTTATCTGCGACGGTTCTAATGGCGTCAACAGTCCACCGTGTTGAATAGTCTTTTTCTTCTCTCTTTTTTTCTTCAAGGCGTTTGCAAACATCGCGTTTTAACTCACTAACAAACATCAAGAACAAACTGTTTCGCAGGTGATCTTTAACTTTGAGAATACCAGCCTCCAATTCTTCCAACATCTGCTCTAAAGAGGGACTGGCCGTCTCCATCATGACTTTTTTTGTTTTGTGTACCTCTCTTTTCTTACTAGCACTCTTCTAACCCTCTCTCTACTTTGGTGGGTACGAGATGAAAGTGGTGGTGATGATTCCGCCCCTTCTTCTTATATAGACACATACACACACAAGACACACCCAATAAAAGGAATAAAACAGTTTACAGACCTAAACAAAAGACGATGCACGCGACCTCAGTTTCTTCTTAGCTGTTGGACCAAAAACCATACTCTTCGATCATTACTCCAAAGTCTGTTGGGAGAAAACACACGAAGCGTTCGAAATAAACTGGCTCCGCGGCTTTTCATCAAAACATAGTACAATACATACAAGCCACAGGCTGAACTCGTCAAGTCTTGCAAAAGACGTGGGTTGTACACGTGGGCTGAACTGTGTTTCAGCATAAAGTTTTCAATGGCGGGGTGCACGGGTGGTAAACCAAAACTATCAAAATATTCCGCTTGTCCCAGTCCATCAAACCAGACACACACCCAGTGTTCTCCCGGTCCTGTACTGCGATCTGTATTGATGACAAAAGCGCTTGGGCGTCGCGTATTCACCTGTCGTGGGAGTCTGTCTCTGGGAAACACACCTCGAAACACACGTCGGGTATGAATGTCTCTCCCCAACACTCGGCTAATGTCTTTGCTGTTCATAGTGCAAAATCAGTCAGGACCTGGCGAGAGCGATCAATCTCGATCATGCTGTCCATTTCACCATACACAATCACCATCACAGGCGCTGGAAGGGCTTGGTTGAACTTCAGCTCCAGACGCAGGGCACCGCTTTTCACCAGTTCAAACTGATCTCCATCCAGAAGACTGGGACTCAGGTCAAAACTGTAGATAGCATACCCCAGTTCAAAATCACGCAGCTCCATGTAAGATCCCGCATCTTTGTTGGCGACACCCGTAGACGTCATGAGACTGAAGAATGACCTCACATACTGGTGTTGTTCAAAGTTCGGTGTCAGGGGTTTGCCGGGAATCTGTTTCCCGTCTAGGTACAGGCTGAGAAAGGACAATCCTTGTGTCTTGAAGTGGTAGGGATTGCGTGAGGCTTGTCCGTTGAAAGCAGCGCTGTCCACCAAGCCAATCACCTGGCGGTTGGGTGTCTGACTCAGAAACAAGTTGTCCTGCACAGCACTGAGGTTGCCTGTGGGAATGGAGAAAGTCTTTACCACGACCCTTTTCAAAGGATACTTGGCCGTGCCTTTTTCCAGTGCTTTGGCGTGAGCGAGGCTCACAGCAGGGTTCAACTTGACTTTGCGAACAAACAGGGAGGCATGTGTAATGACACTGCGGAAACCCTGAAAGGGGTCAGGAGACATCAGGTGGAAGATGTTCTTGGAAGGAATGAGTCTGATCTTCACGTCCACGCCGTTCATCATGTAGCGTTCCTGGTGCATGATGTCAGCATGAAGTCGCCCCATCATGTCTGCCTCTCTGCTCCGCATGGTTTGCTCACGCCGTACCTTCAAACCCCAGTTGGCATCCCCTGCTGTATCATCCAGATGGTTGGAGCTATCTCGGTAATACATGGCACTGGTGAGGTGACTTTTCTTGGCTTCTCGTCCATAGTTGAGGGTGGCTTCAATGTAGGCACGGTAGGGGTAGGTGTTCTCTGAATTGGTCACCAAGGTATCATTGAGACTGATATCCACCTGGGAAAACAGGCTGTGCAACCAGTAGTTGACAGGAGCCACAGGGGAGTCAGCCTCCAAGTTTGTTCCGTCTGCTTTGGTGATTTTAGCTCGCACATGGAGATACGTGTTGCTTAGATCCAGGTACTCGGCTGTGGTACCACTGATGGCAAACTCAATAGGGGCTCCTGGGGCCAGAGTAGCTAGAGGATGATACTCTACAAACATTCCCTCCTGCACAGCTGTCTGTGTTGGGGGTACAGAAAACAAATCCAGTCCAGTATGTACACTTTCACATGACTGAGGGTGGGCAAGCGCCATGATGATTATCCAAAAATATCGGTTGCTGTCACCCTCCTTCTCTTCTTCTTCTGCCTCCCAGTCTGACCTCGGCGGCGTGGTGTGGCTGATTTTATACGTTTCCTTGCAGGTTCTCCAGGTGGCGCGGCTGTTGTGCCTGTCACTCGACCCACGGCTTGGTGAAACAAGCGCTTCCCTGTATTGCTAGCTCTCTGCTGGAGAGACGACTTAACACTACGACCAGACAGCACATCCTGAGCCACCTGCATGCCTGTCCTAGCCCCCTCTTTCAGCAGAGCTTTTCCACCACTTTTCAAAAGAGGTACAAGGGCTCGACCAATACCCCCTAAGAGATTGCCAATGCCATGACCTCTGTAGTTTCTTCCTCCTACAAACACGGGGAGACCGTGGCCGACCTGGCTGCAGTAATAATCTTCATAGAGTTTTCCACTGCCCTGGAAAGGGGTTAGACGAACCATCTTTTACAAATGGTCGGTGCGTCTACGACGAAAATGAAGCGTCACGACCGTCTTCCCTTGCTCAAATGCGATAGGTTTTCCCGTGTCCGTTGTTAAAAGCATTTCCACCGTGTTGAACTGACAACGAGTCAGTGGCATGTAATGGGGTTTTTCAAATATATGATGAACGACTTCTTCAGTCTTCTTTTTAATCGGCACCGTCCGCAACAATGGGACTAATGTGTCTCCGACCACTCTTTCGCGCACCAAATCGCAGTACACGTATATTGCGTGAAAATCTTGATGTAAGTCCATCATAGCTTTACCGTCAAAGTGACCAGGGCCTATGATGCTTTGTTGGGTGACATCTGTTTTCAAAATTCTCATCAACTCGGGGCTCATCCACAGCGAGATATTTTTGAGTAATTTAACACGTACTTTTTTTGCTGCTTTGGTGTAATAAAACCTTACATAGTGCGTAAGACTTACATCAACCAAGAGCTGGTTTAGTGAGTCTATAAAAAAAGCAGGTGAATCATACAACCCCTCTGGTAAAACTAGAGTATCACAAGAAATAACAACACCTAATGGGACACAAATTCGAAACTGACACGTGTCTTTTTCCACATTTACATACGAGTTGTTAAACTGAATCTCAGCCAACCCACACTCGTAGTCGGTGCCCAGGTCAATTGTTTGAGGTAGTTTTGTGTAGTAGTGACTCGCGTTGTTGTCAGGGTAGTGCTGCAAGGAGCTGTTGCTGGGGAGTGTCAGGTAGAACATGATGAGTGAAGACGTTGTTACTGTACCAAGGGTGGATCAATGGAAGGATTAGGAAGCACGTAGCCGAGACAACTTCCCAGTAGGGCCACCCACAAGTTATCCGGTCCGCGACCGGTTGTCAGATTGAACAGAGACACTCCAATCACCACATAAATAAGGAGCATCTGGCAAAGGAAGACAATCTCGCTCCGAGGGACACGACGTCCAAATACACGCCACAGCTTGGATGTTCTTGGTCGCTTAACAACACTGTCTGGTTCATCCAGAGGCGTATTAATCTTCTGAGTTTCCTCCATCAGAACCACTGAAGCTAGTCCGTGTAGGGGGTCAGTGCCGTCTGTGGAATCCAAGAATTGAATGACGGGTCATAGCCGAGCCATTTGACTAAATACTCTTTCTGTTTGCCTTTTCCAGGGCGTTGTTCCAAAACAGCTTCAATGCGGTATATTTCTTTCTCCCCCACTTTCTGCAGTTCCTGTTCATAAAAAGTCCCCAACAGTTCTTCTCCGTGATCATCTTTCAGCACATAGGTCACGGGTGTGGTTGTCTTGACTTGACTGATGGTAAAGAGTTCCTCTGTCCAAGAAGGCATATAACCTTTTTTAAAGACTCTTCTCGTCTTGCTGATTCGCACACGGTCTCCTATATTCAGTTTAGGTGGTTTGGAGAGAGTTGGACCACCATACAACCGTTGCCACACTTCCTCCTGATTAGCGATGGTTACGTCAGCAGGAGCTTTCTTAATACTGCGGTGGTAGGAATGATTGTAACCACGCACCAGCTTAGCCAAGACTTCCACATACCTCACTGAACTTGTTCTGGTGAAATACCTCCACAGTTTGTCTTTCAAGGTACGGTTGAAGCGCTCCGCCATTGAGGCTTTAATGTCATCATTTTCTGTCACAAAAAAGTGTACCTTTGTTTTGTCCAAAAAATCCTGGAACACCTTGTTTTTAAATTCGCTACCCTTATCTGTTTGTAGTCTCAGGGGTTGACGACCTCGGACAAAAATGCTTTTGAAGGCTGTCACCAGAGAGGCCCCTGTTTTGTCCTTCAAAGGCACCACCCACGCGTGTTTGCTCAGCACATCAATACATGTGAGTAGGTAGGTAAACCCGTCATTGTCTTTTCTCAGCGCTCTAACATCAATCAAATCTGCTTGCCACTGATGATCTATGCCACCCACGATAATACGACGACGAGTAAACTTTCGCCGCACAGGTTTGTGTAGTGTATAGGTGTCTTGAAAAGTCAACCACTTTTCAACTTGTTTTTGTTCTTGTCTGGTGGTTCTTCTCAAAGCCTCCACTCCACCCAAACTTCCAGGGAGTTGACTTCCATAATATCGACGTCGCAGCTTCTCAGCGACTTTTTTCTTTTTCACTGGCATTCTGCTCAAGAATAAGATAGCCACGTCTTCTTCTTGGGCGATGGAGAAGGAAATGATACTCTTTCTGCAGAAGGAGATGCTGAGGAAGGAGTCACAATTCTTCTTCTTCTTCTTTTTGTCCTGGTGGGTGGTCTTCCTCTATCACCCCCTCGCTGTGCATCCACTCCCATCGCCCTGTGTGACCAATGAGTTCACGAGGGGCATTAACCGCTTTTAAACCTTTTGCAAACACTTCCCACCCTTGAGGATCAGGTGCATTTTTACGGTAACGAAGAGCATCATTCACCAGATCAGCCATGTTGGTTCCTTCTACTGTCTGTCCCTGGTACACGAGCTGCCCTTGATCATTCCACTTGATGTCAGAACTGTCCTTGGTTATATCCAAAAGCAACTGAGCCTTCTTCTTCAAGGTTTTCGGCACACTCTCCAACACTCGTTTTTCTACCCTAGCTAGGTCCTGAGGTTTCTCGACCTCATTTAGTTCTGTCAAAGGTTGTTTTGAGGGTTGTGCTATCTCCACTCTTCCAAGAGGTTTGTTTTTATATTCTTCAACACGCTTAAGAAACCGCCACAAGACTTGTTGGTAGGAGTCTGCTTTTTCATGTTTGTCCACATCCTTCTTGTCTAAAATACCCCGCATCACTTGATCCATGTCCTTCAAACTTTGTGAGGTGGCATCAGGTACTGGAGGTCCACCTGCAGAGTCCCGCAAAGAGTCCAACACACGTGGCTCAATCAAAATCATCTTTTTGGTATGCTCCATCGCATCAGAGACCCAGGGTCCCGAGCAAGCCAGATACAATACCTAGCACAGGGTTCAAAAGAGCCTGAAGAAAACCGCCTTTCTGCAGGATTTGCTTTCGATGTTTGACAGATGTTGTTTTTTTGGCTAAGACCCGTAGGTTCTGTTTGTGTCGAGACAACCGTTTCTTCTGTGCGGGCGTCAGCTGCACATGGCCTTTTAAGATGTTCAGGGAGCACTCGCACAACGCATGGATCAAATCTGGAGAAGCTCCTTTCAATACGGCCTTAATCACGGCAGGCTTAGCCCCACACAACAATCGCAACATGGGTACATTTCTCTTCAGGCGTGCAGACATGGTTATTTTTGAAGGTACACTACAGGGTGCTCTGGTGGGAAAAGTTTTGTTCTCAGACGAAGATGATCGGGTGTCTCTTGTCGCAAGTCAAACAGCAAATAACCGTGAGGCATAGAAGTCGCATTTTTAAATGCCTCTTGGACATACTTTAGCTTCCCAGGGTACATCTGCTTGGCCAGATGGTTGATCTGTGAAGCATCCCGTGGGTTTTTAAACACCACCAGGTAGTGACTGTTCAAACTGATCGTCCTCTGCTCTTTGTTTTTTCCGAACAGGTTCTGTACAATATACATTACACTCAGATTCCGATGATGACTTTCTTTGGTGAATAGTTGTGTGACCTTGTCGTTTGTCTCACTCATCAAATCATCAATGATGACCAGTCGCCTTTTGACCCCTGTCCACTGTTCCACGTCGGGTAAACCCTCCACAAACGTCACATGTCTCATCTCATTGTAACCAGACTGCCACGCCCCATAACACCAAATCAATTCCTCTGGAGGGGGTGTCATCATATCTTGTAAGTGATTCAAATATTGTTTGACAAAATGAGTCTTCCCACTCCCTGTGGGACCGGCAATCACACAGGTAAAAGGATGTTTCCACCTTGGATCCATTTTCACATACTAAACTAAGATCCTATCCTTATCTTTATTTATTAATTTAAAAAAACCAAACATCTACTTTAAATTTTATATTCAAAACTAACTCACACACACACACACACACACACACACACACACACACACACACACACACACACACACACACACATACACACACACACATTCACACTTTCTCTGCGCTTCGCGGAGCCCTCTCTCTTTAATAGCTATGTAGTTTGGTGCCCTGTCAGGGGGGTGTCAGAGTAAGGAAATTAAACGGTATCCCTGCGCTTCGCGGAGCCCCCTCTCCGGTAAACCTCCAGAGGGGGTCATTGGGTGCTTACGCCTGAGTTATTGCACCACAGAGACGCAAGACCTAAACATGTTAGAACTTGTTGATTGGTCAGCACCTAAAAATAGAAACGCGTAGTTAGAATACGGCGGTGATGCGGGCAAAGAGGGGTATAAATAAGCTTCTTCTGGGGCTAACTCTTGAGTGTCTCTTCGACTTTACAAGTGGGTGGTGGTGAACAAAAACAACTATGGCGACCAACAGCAGCAGCAGCAGTGACGCTAACACAACGCCACAACCGGCCTCAACAGATTTGGTAAGTTGATTTTGTTTTTGTAAAGATAAAAAAAATAAAGTAGCGTGTTACTTTTTTCTCAGACATAGCTTTTTAGAAAAATAAATGTTTTTATGTAAGATTTTTTTTTATATTGTTTTTTTTTGTAGCTCAGACATAGTTCTTTTTTTTATTGCAGCGTAACCAATGCCCGCACTGTGAACAGATTTTTACACAGCCCAAAAACCTTAACGCTCATGTTAACGAAGTCCATAACAAAGCCAGACCTTTTCTCTGTGCTATGTGTGGCAAGTCGTTTAGCAGAAAACACGGCCTTGCTCGACATAAAAACTCAAACAAAAACTGCCAAGATGTTGCGAGTCGGACACCTCCACCACCAATGCCGACAGGCGGACAGAAAAGAAAAAGTTCGCCTTCACAGGATGCCCCTCCCCCCAAAAAGGGATTAAACAAACGAAGTCTAGAAAAAGAAAAAATCAAAAAGTTACCTTTTGAAGAAAGACAAATGTACGAAAAGCATTGGAATTCTGTTAAAACACATAAGCGGCCTGGTAAACTTCAGTCAACCTATACCATTCTCTGGAACCCTTGTTCTGATTTCCCTGATTGGGACGAGTCGCTTCTTGATCTGTTCCATGAACAAAACAAGCGCTTCAAAATCAATTTTTCTCACTCTTTTCTTCTCAAAAACAAAGAGTCGGGTGACTTGTCTTTCTTTCATGCCTCAGTCAATAACCACTCTGTCTTACAACGACCGCGCCTGATCAACTCAAAGCAGGACTTTCTTTCTTTTCTCGATGAAATCAGTGACCGTGACATTCTAGAACAAGTTAGACTCGAACGCCCAAACTCTCGGTATTCTGTTCACAGCATCATGTCTTCCAGTTTCTATGTCACGCCTTTGTCTGACTTTCCTATCGGATGTGCCTGTGGTAGTCTACCTGACTACATCACAAACACACCGTTCTTGCACAAACTCCAAAAAGATCAGAATCAGCATTTTCCTTATACTGACGGTCTGTGTCTCTTTCGCTGTCTTGCTTTGCACAAAGGAGCCTCGCTTCATTCTTTGCAAAAACCCACAAAAACCTTGTTCAAACAGTGGGCCGGACATTTCCCCCCTGTCCACTTTCCGGGGGTCACTTTGTTTCAACTTGAGTCGATTGAATCTGAGTTTAAGGTGAACATAGATGTGTTTGAGTTTGATGAGAGCCAAACACCCGTCTGTCTTGTTCCTCTGCGTCGTAGCGCTTACAAACATTCTGGCGTTATGCGCCTCTTGCGTTACAAAGACCATTTCATGTACATTTTAGACATTGATAAACTCGGTCATGCTTTGGCTTGTTCCAAATGCGGGAAACTCTGGTCGTCTTTGTTTAAAATGAATCGACATGAACAGACTTGTCAGGGTGAGGGTTCAAAAGAAACGTTGAAAGGCGGGGTTTACTCACCACCCCAAAACATTTTTCAACAGTTACAAAACCACGGTGTTCAGGTAGCCACAGATTTTGTTTTTCCCTACAGAGCGACTTTTGATTTTGAGGTGTTTTTTGACACAGATAACTTGCCACAGACAAAATCAGCTGAGTCAAACTGTACACAGTATACAGCAAAACATATTCCTCTTTCTGTTTCTGTATGCAGTAATGTTCCCCATTTCACAGAACCAACCTGTTTTGTGAGTAAAGGTGACCCTCAAGAACTAGTGAACAACATGGTTAACTACCTAGAACGTATCTCCGAGGCCTCCTGCGCTCTTCTTTGTGAAGAATTTAAAGATGTGTTTGACCAGTTGACTGAGATCGAAGAGACACAACAACAAGAAACAGATAACCTCAACATCCCCGTAGAAAGACTCAGACAGAAATTATATGAGTATTTACAAGAACTGCCTGTCGTAGGTTTCAATTCTTCCCGCTACGATCTGAATGTGATCAAACCTTTTCTCATTGAAAAGTTTGTCAAAGACAAAACAGCCCATAACGATCTTCCAAAAGACGACAGTCAAACAGACCCTGTTTTTGAACCAGATGGTTTTGATACCGTGGGTGAAGAAGAAGAAGAAGAAGAAGAAGAAGAAGAAGAAGACAAAGAAGTCAAAACAGAGGGAAAAAAGAAGGCCCCTAAAAGACCCCCTTTCAAGTTTGTTGTTAAACGAAACAACCAGTATATGTGTCTTTGTACAGACAAACTTCGGTTTCTCGACATCAACAATTTTCTTGCGCCAGGTTTTAGTTATTCCAAGTACCTCAAGGCGTTCGGTGTCGAAGAGCAAAAGGGTTTTTTCTGCTATGAATACGTCACTAGTCTAAGTACACTAGATGAAAGAGAACTCCCACCCCATGCAGCTTTTTTTAGTAAGCTCAAAAACTCAAATATTTCTGATACAGAGTACGCTTTTTGTCAGCGTGTGTGGACTGAAAACAAAATGATGACTTTGAAGGATTTTTTGGTGTGGTACAACAACCTAGACACAGGGCCGTTTCTGGTTGCTTTGCAGCATCAGATTAGTATGTACGCTAGTCTGCGAGTTGATTTGCTGAAAGACGGTATTTCTGTCCCCGGTGTGACACTGAAGTATCTGTTTGACACGTTGTCTTCAGATACCTACTTTTCACTTTTTAACGAAAAACAAAAAGACGTTCACGCACTTTTGCGAAAGAACATTGTCGGGGGTCCGTCTATTGTCTTTCACAGATACCACGAAAAAGACAAAACATACATTCGTGGTAATCAGGACAAACCGGTACAGTCTGTTCAGGGATTTGATGCAAATGCGCTGTATTTAGCTGCACTCATGCAAGACATGCCCACAGAGCACCCTGTCATTCGTAGAAAAGAAAACGCTTTTAAAGCGGAAAAAACAGATCCCTACGGTCAGCTAGCTCGGGAATGGTTGGAGTGGGTCATGGCATCAAAACAGATCCATCTCCAACATAAGTTTAACGCGAAAGAGAAGGCCCTTGGTCGAAAAAAGATTAGAGTTGATGGTTGGGATGCCACAAATCAAATTTGCTATCAGTTTCACGGATGTTTGTTCCACGGGCATGACTGTTCTGTGACCGCCGGTAAAACGACTAACCCTGTCACCGGAAAAACACTAGTTGAACTCAGAGAACATACAAGCAACATTACCAAATACCTACGTGAGGATGTGGGTGTGACTGTCGTCGAAAAATGGGAGTGTGAATGGCACGCAGACAAAAAACAAAACACCTCCATTCAGGCTTTTCTACAAGATCGTTTTCCGACACTTAAACCCTTCCGCCATCCTTCTACCATCATAGATCAAACTGTCTTAGACGCGGTGCAAAACAAAACTTTGTTCGGGTTGGTACAGTGTGATATTTATGTACCTGATCATCTAAAAGAACATTTCAGTGAAATGCAGCCTATTTTCAAAAATGAGTCTGTCAGTCGAGAACAGATTGGGGATTTTATGAAAGACTACGCTGAAAAACACAAGCTCTTATCCCAACCACGCCGTACACTTGTTGGGAGTTACCACGGTGAACAAATTCTGCTAGCTACACCCCTCTTGTTTTGGTACGTGCAGCACGGGTTGATTGTTAAAAACATCACGCTGATCGTAGAGTATCAACCCAAAACCTGTTTCCGTCAGTTTGGTGACAGCGTTTCAAACGCAAGACGAGCAGGAGACCAAGACCCATCAAAAGCTATCTTAGCCGAAACTTTCAAACTGCTCGGTAACTCAGCCTACGGGAAAACCTTAACTAACGTGGCCAACCATCGTGATATTCATTACGTTTTGTCTGATGAGGCCTCAAAACTGATCAACAATGGTCGTTTTCAAAAACTAACAGAAGTAACAGATTCTGTCACTGAAGTAGAGATGGCTAAAAAAAAAATCAACTGGTCACTCCCCTCTCAGATTGGTTACTTTGTTTACCAGTACGCTAAACTACGCATGTTGGAGTTTCATTTTGATTTTCTAGATAAGTTTGTGTCCAGAGCCGACTACCAGCTTCTGGAAATGGATACAGATTCTCTATACATGGCGCTTAGCGCTTCAACGTTAGAAGAGGTGGTTCGTCCTGAACTGCGAGAGCAGTTTTACCAAGTGTATAACCAATGGTTCCCTGCACAAGCCTGTGACCAACACGAGGCAGCCTTCCAAAACACACGTTTAGCTAACGCCCCATGGGACGCGACTCTCTGTCAGGCCTGTACAGCGCGTGTCCACTATGACAAACGAACACCCGGTCTCTTTAAAACCGAATACCAAGGAAATGCGTTTATTGGTTTGTGTTCTAAAACCTACTTTTGCGAGGGAGACAGTGGAAGTAAATTTAGTTCAAAAGGTTTAAACAAAAACCAAAACAAACTGACAAAAGAGTCTTACCAACAGGTGCTTCTAACGCAAGAAAGTGGTGGTGGTACAAACACTGGTTTCAAGACAGACGGAAAGTCTATGTTCACGTATTCCCAAACCAGAAAGTCACTCTCGTTTTTCTACATCAAGCGTGTGATCGCTTCTGATGGCGTTTCAACCCTACCTACATCCGTCTAACGGGTCTCTTTCTTTTTTGACTGTGATACCCCTCTAATGGGTCTCTTTCTTTTTTTGACTGTGATACCGCCGCCTGTGATATGGTTAACATTCCAATGCCAAACAACTTTGTCGTTTTTGTAAATAAATTTGATAAGACATGTTTTGCTTCTGTAAATAATGCTCGTATTGTTTAATCCCAAAAAACCCCAATGTGGCTTTGACATACCTTGTCAAAACGGTCCCAAGCCCGTGAAAACACAGAGGGAGGGTCAATTACTGAATTTTATTGGTGCTTACCCCAGCTGGAGTGGTCATTAGTACCGAGCAACAGGTACAGGCACATGAAATCACATGACAAAATATAAAACGCAATAAACCGTTTATCCGAAATATCTCCTTATCACTACTTAAACACAGGCACCTTAACCTATAACCTTCTATCAAAATACGGCTGCGCGGCTGCGCAGCTGCGCAAGGCATGAGGCATACCTCTTCCTTACTACTAAGGCAGAGTAAGCCTCCCGTAAACCATCACAGATACGGTCAGGCTTTTACACACAGTACAAACACCCTTTCATTTAAACACTCACCAATTGAGAACATCCTAGGTGCCCTCCGTAAAGAGCGAACAATTTTCAAAGAATTTATTTTTGCGTGGTTTATCTTACCCCTGAGCCATCGTGAACCCGTGTGATCCAGTTTTCCCCCTTTTCACAATGCAGTCGTCATAGTTAGTCATTTGAATGCGACTCGACGTGAGCTTATCTACAATAGCACGTTTTTTATGCACGAAACAACGGCTGTGGTTCACAAGAACTCTAGCGATGGCTTTTGACTGTTGAGAGGAACGGCGATTTGCACTGATAAACCGGGCCGTCGTCTGCTACGACCCTTGCGTGACCCTGCTTCCGGGCTTTTCTTTTTTTAAACTTTCACAACTTCGAATTGTTCTGATCTTGTCTTGATGAAAAACGAATTCTTTTATGATTAAAGAATGTTTGTGTAACAAGCTGTCAATTTATTATTTAGATTTTAAAAGTTAGGTCTAGCGCAAAAACGAGGCGCCATTGTTCTTCAGGGCCAAGTCCACGAAAATAAATTCTTGGAAAATGTCTCACGTTCGACAGAAAGCAGCCAGGATGTTCCCGTTCGGTGAGCGTTCAAATGGAAGTATGCTTGTACTGTATTTAGACGCTCGGGGAGCTCTGTGGTGGTTTACGGGAGGCTTACTGTGCCTTTAAAACGAAGAGTGGTACAGAAAAGCGCGCTATCCTTCTCAGCGCAACTACTACCCCGCTCTTCTTGTCAATTTCACTGCCTTTGTCATGAGCGGTGGACTGACGATGCTACGAGTATACGGTCTTGCTGCGTTGCATTGCGTTCCCCCCCGCGGGTTAGGGGGAAGAATTTACCCGATGCTCCCCAGCATGTCGTAAGAGGCGACTAACGGATTCTGTTTCTCCTTTTACCCTTGTTAAGTGTTTCTTGTATAGAATATAGTCAATGTTTGTAAAGATTTTAGTCAAGCAGTATGTAAGAAATGTTAAGTCCTTTGTACTGGAAACTTGCATTCTCCCAGTAAGGTCATATATTGTACTACGTTGCAAGCCCCTGGAGCAAATTTTTGATTAGTGCTTTTGTGAACAAGAAACAATTGACAAGTGGCTCTATCCCATCTCCCCCCCTTCCCCCGTCGCGATATAACCTTCGTGGTTGAAAACGACGTGAAACACCAAATAAAGAAAGAAAAGCATTGCGTTCAGTTTCATTCTGTGAGTTCGACAGCTACTTGACTAAATGTTGTATTTTCGCCTTACGCGACTTGTTTTATATATACTAACGCACATCTGTCCGATTAAGATAATGTGGTTCAATTTATACATAGTTGCCTTTTTCACCATTACAAAATGCATACCAAATAAAACATCACTAACTTTCAAAACAATCTTAATTTCTAAAGTACGAAAAATAAATTCTTCAATAAACTTCCAGAATTTGTATACAACCGGGCATTCAAAAAAGAAGTGTTCAATGAAATCAGTTACATCACAACAGTAATTACATTTATTAGTTTCCGTTACTTTCATTTTACACAGGAGAATGTTGGTCGGATAAATGTTGTGCATAATTTTCCAGTGTAAAACTCTTAATCTAGTCTCTTGTGTTGACTGATAGGCAACTATCCAAGATCGTTCATCAATTTCTACATTAAACTTTCTCTTCCAAAATCCTCCGCAACATGGTACATCTGTTTTCATATTAATAATCTCTTTCCTATATTCCCTGGCACTTAACACATTTTTGCCGTTAAACAGTGGTAAGGTAATACAAACATCATCAGTCATATTTACAACATTTTTCCTCATAAATAATGACACAGCAGCTTTTACAACATTATATTCAAGAATTCGGTTTGGCGAATATCCAATCAAATCACATATGTCTTGATATGATAATATGTCTCCCGAACGTACAGTGTCAGTTAATACCAATACACCTCGTTGTATCCAACTTTCAAAAAATAAAACTTTGCCACTATACGTTATGCATGCATTATTCCATAATAAAGTCGGCCCGACTGTCCCACGATCGTAGTGGTTATTATCCAGCCAATATTTTAATACTGCTTTCCAAAAGTGTGATTTCACTAGGTCTAACCCTTTAAATCTTGCACTGTTTACATTCGATAAGAAACATTCAAAATGCTTTCCAAAACGCAAATACATCATCTTTGGAGTGAAACTCCAATTATCATTTTCATTTGATGTAGTCAGTTGTGAAACCCATTGTAATAAAAAAGAAATTTGCATTTGCCTAATATCGATCATTTTTAAACCACCTTTTTCAATTTCAAAACATAAAACGCTTCTTTTCACCTTTTCAAAGGCCTTCCGATTACAATCTCTTTTTCGCCACAAAAATCTAAACAATAAGGTATTGACTTCATTCAAAACACAGTCAGGTAATACAAACGCTTGCATAATATACACACATTGTGAAATTAAAAACGTTTTCACAATACATATTTTCCCTACAATGCTCAAATTTCGCTTCTCCCATGCACAAATCAATCGCCTAATATTCCTAATTCTTCCAGTCCAGTTATCTTCTACCAAAGAAGCACTCTTATCATTACAAAAATATACACCCAAAATCTTCAACTTTTTCTTCCAAACAAAATTATAAAATGTTTCATCACAATGTTTTGTACTACCCAACCACATCGCCTCAGACTTTCTCTTATGTATCCTTAAGCCTGAAAAGCTAGAAAAGTAATTCATTATTTCAAGTGCATGATACATATCATATCGTCTGCATACAGAGCAATTTTAATAACAGTTGCGGGCGGGAATGTAGCTCAGTCGGTAGCGCGCTGGATTTGTATCCAGTTGGCCGCTGTCAGCGTGAGTTCGTCCCCACGTTCGGCGAGAGATTTATTTCTCAGAGTCAACTTTGTGTGCAGACTCTCCTCGGTGTCCGAACACCCCCGTGTGTACACGCAAGCACAAGACCAAGTGCGCACGAAAAAGATCCTGTAGTCCATATTAGAGTTCGGTGGGTTATAGAAACACGAAAATACCCAGCATGCTTCCTCCGAAAACGGCGTATGGCTGCCTAAATGGCGGGGTAAAAAACGGTCATACACGTAAAATTCCACTCGTGCAAAAAACACGAGTGTACGTGGGAGTTTCAGCCCACGAACGCAGAAGAAGAAGAAGATAACAGTTGCAATATCAACATTGTTCCATAACGAGATTCCTTTAATACGTCTACACTGTCTTATTTTTGATGCCAACAATTCAATGGCCAGTACAAAGGCCAAACATGAAAACGGGCACCCTTGACGAATCCCGGCTTTCACATCAAAAAAATCAGACAACCATCCACAATACTGCACTGAGCTAACCGTGTCGTTCATTAACACAGTCACCCATTGAACAAATTCTGGCCCAAACCCGAATTTTTGAAAGGCTTTAATAATAAACTCTTTTGAAATACTATCGTACGCTTGAACACAGTCAATTGCGACCAACAGACCAGGTTGATTTAACTCGTGTGACTGTTCGATTACATCATCAATTAACCTTAATATTGTAGATACTTTTCTGCCTTTAATATAACCGACTTGATCTTTCTGAACAATATCACCAATAACGCTTCCTAACCTTTTTGCCAAACACTTGGCTATCAGTTTATAATCGCTGTTTGTAAGGGAGATGGGTCTCCAGTTCTTTAATTCATTTTTAGGCAAATCCTTTCCCTTGTGTATTAGGGTAATGACAGCTTTGCGCTGCGTGGAAGACAATTTTCCATCGTCAAAACTTGCATTAAAAGACGCAATTAACAATGTTCTGATGCGGGTCCAAAACACTTTCAAAAATTCTACAGTAATACCATCAACCCCAGGGGCCGACCCAGATTTCATTTGTTTAAGTGCAGCGAGAGCTTCGTTTTCAGTTATTAACCCTTCACACTCATTTCTCTGAAAATCTGAAATCTGTAATGTTGTCACATCAGATAAAAACTGATCCACCTTCTCATCCATGTTTTCAACGTTTACTTTTTTTCTGTACAAATCAGCATAGTAATTCTTTTGCGCGTTCAAGATTTCACGCTGGTCAGTTATCACTTCCCCAGATTCACACTGTATACTGTCCATTATCTTCGCATTTGCTCTGGCTTTTTCAAGGTTAAGAAAATACTTTGTGTTCTTTTCTCCCTGTTCTACCCACTTCGCACGGGCGCGTACTTAGTTGGGCTGCGCGAGCTTTACACTGCTCAACTAATTCTATTTTTAACTTAAGGTTCTCACGCTCGCATTGCATTCCACAGTTATCTGGGTCATTCGCTAACCTTGCATCCAAATCATTTAATTCAGCATACAACAAAACAATACCGTTTCTTCTTTCAACGCTTTTCTTCTGCGCGTACTGCATTGCATAATCTCTTATTTCACATTTTAACAGCTCCCATACGGTTTGATAATCAGTATCGTTTATACATTCATATGCGTGATTTTCAATCATTCTATTCATACCATCAATGAAATCTTTATCCTGAAGGAGAGAATTATTGAATTTCCAGTAACTCGGGCCTGTCAATCTCAGATAATTTGAGTTGCACAGAACAACCTCTATCATTTTCGTATAATGATCGATAGTATCAAAATTCTTGTTGGAGGACTCATACAAATTAAGACGTCATTTAAAGTTTAGAACACACAAATGACGTCATTTAAGTTTTGAACAAACAAATGACGTCATTCGATACGGCGAGACATTATGACGTCACCTTATGACGTTTTATTTCAAACATTTTTCTTCTCTATATGATTCTCCTGACGATCCTTGTCTCCCTCTCTCCCTCCCTCTCTCTCTCTTTCCCTCCCTCCCTCCCTCTCTCTCTCTCTCTCTCTCTCTCTCTCTCTCTCTCTCCATCTCTTTCTATCCCTCCCTACCTCTCTCGCGATCTCTCTCCCTCTACCTCCCTCTCTCTATTTCCCTCCATCATTTTCTCTATCAGTCCTTCCCTTTCGCTCTCTCCTCCCCCCTCTCTTCGGCCATCCCTCTCTCTCTCCCTCCCTTCCTCCCTACCTCTCTCTCTATATATATATATATCACTACTTCCCTGCCTCCTTTTCTCCCTCCCTCCCTACGGCCAACAATCGACTTTTCTCTACCTCCCTCCTTCACTCTCACTCCCTCCCCTCTGTCCCTCCATACCACTCTCTTTCTCTCCCTCACTCCCCCTCTCTCTCTCTCCCTCCCACTCTCTTCCTCCCACCCTATCTCCCTCCCCCTCTCCCACTCCCTCCCTCCTCTCTCTCTACCTCCATCCCACTATCTCTTTCCCCCCATCTCTCCCCTCTCTTCTCTCTCTCCCTCCCGCCATCCCTCCCACACTTCCTCTCCCCCCTCTTTTCTTCCCTCCCTCCCTCCCTCCCTCCATCCCATCTCTACTCTCCCTCCCTATCTCCCTCCCTCCCCCTCTCTCATTCCCTCCCTCCCCTCTCTCTCCCTCCATCCCACTATTTCTCTCCGTCCCTCCCTCTCTCCCTCCCTCGGGAGGGCCGCCGCGCCTGCCTCCAATGCACAGGATTGCGAGTTCCAATCCCTGCGGACGTGGCGAAAACTTCCGCTGGGGGGTCGTCCTTTCTCCTTGCGTGAGAGATTTTCTCGTCAATAAAAATTAATGTACATATTGAAAAACTAGAATGAATACCCGCTTCGCCGGGTAGCCGGCTTCGCCGGGAAGAAGTACTTTGAACCGTACGCCGGCTTCGCCGGGTCCGAACAATGGACCCGCCAAGCTTAGGTCCCTCCCAGATTCGTGGAATGGGAACAGCACGAAAATGATTCAGTGGCCATAATGCCATTCCTGACCATATCGAGTAACATCCTTGTCACGAATGTAACCGTGTTAATCACCTGTGGAGGCGAACTCCACTCAAACAGGACTGAGCAAGTTATGGCTTCTCAAAGGAAGGCCAGTACATAAAATTACACAAAAGCCGCCAGACCACATCACAAACAGAACTGAACAATGCACAGGTGTTGCTCACATAGAGACACACACACAAACACACACACACACAAAAACACAGAGAAGCCGTATCTATAGAGAGATAGATGACAGTGTATTTTTCGCGTGGCTATAAATGGATTCGACCTTTGCACTTTTACAGTGAGGATAATTTACGGGTCCAATTTACGTTCTGTACACTGCGTTGACCTTCTAAAAATAGTAACAGTAACAGAACGCCGGGAATATCCGAAGACGCTCAGCGCAGTGGACAGCGCAGTGACATTCTAAAAATAGTAGTAACTTACAACTGAACGGGAAAGCCACACGAAGGAAGGGAGATAAACGCCAAACACTGGAGAAGATAAGGAAGAGTTACTTATAATGGTGAAATGAACACAAAAACCCAAATCAGTTCAGCGCTGCGCGCTGAGAGCACGTGTTGAAATATCTCATCGATGATATTGTGTCCGGGGTGTAGCTGAATACGGTGTCCAAATTTGAAAAAGATCCACCCAGAACTTTGGCGTTGTGATGTGGTGTAGCGGCTATGGTGTGTCGGTATGGGGGCCCGGGTAGCTGAGGTGGAACCAAAATAGCTGAGGTGGAACCAAAATCGGTTCAGCGCTGCGGGCTGAGAGCACGTGTTGAAATATTTCATCGATGAGTTTGTGTCCGGGGTCTCTCTGAATAAGCCCACCAAATTTGAAGCAGATCCATCGAGAACTTTGGCCGTGCATCGCGCACAGACAGACACACAGACACACAGACACTAGTCGTATATATATATAGATAAATGAAAAAAAAAAGGGCCGCGGCATAAACGGGCCGCGGCAAAACGGGACGGGGCAATAACGAACCGCGGCAACAACGGGCCGCGGCAATAATAATAATAATTGTCAGTAAGTACTGGTGTCACATGACTGATGTGAACCAGTTGATTGGCTAATGGCGATGCGCTAAAACTGTTAGCGCACTCTTGGAGTGCACTAACTTTTCCACAGAGCGTATTCTTACACCCTTTGCCAAAGCGAGACTGTACTCTCATCCTCAGAATTAATTAATGACATGTAGCTTATATTCTCCACAATACCAAATGACCATAAATTCCCTGCTTCTCAATTAAAGCAGAAGTGGTTTTTTTTCTGACAGATTGCATGTGCCTGTGCCACAGTGCGGCTGCCACTGATCTAAAAATAGAAGCCGCTGTGTTTCATCTAATTCTCGCCGACTTGCATAGATTCTTCTCATATGCCGTGTTAGTGGCATGTAGCTTATCATCCACATTACCAAATGATGAGTTAATATAAAATTCCCACCCGCTAGCAGAAAACACAAGTGTTATTCCGATAACGTACCAGCTAGACCAGTTTGGAAGACTGACTCGATCGACTCTGTCATACGTAGCCGCACGGCACTGACTACACTGAAATACGACTGCATCAGTTCAGTAAATGAATGGTTTCCGAATTATTATTTCAAGGCAAGAACAATCGTAATCGAAAACGTGTAGGGTTCAGAACGTTCTTACCATATATAAGACTTATTACCAGCGTGCCTCGTGCGTGCAGACTCAGTCAGTGCAGACTGCATGCAGTGGTTTGATTGCCCTAGCAGACGACATAAACCCCGCTCAGCAAATTAACATGTTGGGCAAATGTGAACGAAAAAACGATGGGGATATAATACGTGTAGGGTTCAGAGCATTCTTACCGTTCATATGTAGTACCAGACTCCCCGATGAGTGAAGATACCACACGAGAAACATGCCACATTTATTTTGGAAATGTGCTTTCCGTCGACCGTGGCAAGGGGCAAAACTCTGCACAGTCAATCTGTCGAAGCTCGATGAAGGTTTCGAAACCAAGAGCACAGTCCTTTCTCCGAGTTTAAATGAGGTCTCTATGAAAGATCATCACTTTTTAGCTTAACGCTACACTGGAATTTACCAACAGAAATTAAAACAAGAGTTTGCGTGTGACGAAAGCACGACACACTTGAGACAGCCCACACAAAAGTAGATCCAGTGACACAAACCTGACCACACAGTTACGCCTATCCAAATGCGCGTTGCAAAATGTGCGTTTTGAATCTTCTTTTTTCTCTGGCGGTACTGACAATATCGTTATTGAAACAATCCCAGTGCACTAAGGGATTTATAGAGCAAATCTTGAAAATAATTATTGAACTCAGCGCTATGCGCTTCGTTCAATAATGAATTTTCTCGATTTGCTCTATAAATCCCTTAGTGCACTGGGATGTCTCAATAACTTAAATAATAATTGTCAGTAAGTACTGGTGTCACATGACTGATGTGAACCAGTTGATTGGCTAATGGCGATGCGCTTAAAACTGTTAGCGCACTCTTGGAGTGCGCTAACTTTTCCACAGAGCGTATTCTTCCGCCCTTTGCCTAAGCGAGAGTGTACTCTCATCCTCAGAATTAATTAATGACATGTAGCTTATATTCTCCACAATACCAATGATTATGACCATAAATTTCCTGCTTCTCAATTAAAGCAGAAGTGGTTTTTTTTCTGACAGATTGCATGTGCCTGTGCCACAGTTGCCACTGATCTAAAAATAGAACCAGCTGTGTCTAATTTTTCAGTTTCGACTTGCGAAGATTCCTCTCATAATTATGCCATGTTAGTGGCATGTAGCTTATTATCCACATTACCAAATGATGAGTTAGTATACAATTCCCAGCAGCTAACAGAAAACACAAGTGTTATTCCGATTTCGTAGCAGCTAGATCAGCACGTAGCAGACTACACTGAAATACGACTGCATCTGTTCAGTAAATGAATGTTTTCCGAATTATTACTTCAAGGCAAGAACAATCGGAATCGAAAACGTGTAGGGTTTAGAACGTTCTTACCATAATATATTATATAAGACTTATTACCAGCCTGCCTCATGCGTGCAGACTCAGTGCAACGTGACGAGCAATTTTTGTTTTTGAAATGAGACTCAGTGCAGTGGTTCGATTGCTATAGCCTAGCAGACGACATAAATCCCGCTCAGCAAATTAACATGTTGGGCAAATGTGAACGATAAAACGATGAGGATATAATACGTGTAGGGTTCAGAGCATTCTTACCGTTCATATTTAGTACCACACTCCCCGATGAGTGAAGATACCACACGAGAAACATGCAACATTTACTTTTGAAAATGTGCTTACCGTCGACCTTGGCAAGGGGCAACACTCTGCACAGTCAATCTGTCGAAGCTCGATGAAGGTTTCGAATCGCAAATAACTAAGAGCACAGTCCTTTCTCCGAGTTTAAATGAGGTCTCTATGAAAGATCATCACTTTTTAGCTTAACGCTACACTGGAATTTACCAACAGAAATTAAAACAAGAGGCGAAGCCTTCAAGGCTCACGTAAGAAATAGACAAACAGTAACACAAACTCAATCACTCCGTCACACATACACACCCACACACACAGTAAGCTTAGGTGACACTGTGCAAGAAAGAGAGACACTAGATCTAGATCTGTCTGTCTGCATGTAGCCTACTTACAGGGACACGACTGCCAAATAGTCTCGGCCCGCTCAAAATAACAATGACCGAGACCACACACACCACGCGAGAGAGAAAGACTACAGGGAGGCATGCCGTCATGATGCATTAATTGACGTCAAACACTTTTGACCGTGACGTAATCTTATGCGAGCTTTATCCATAGTCTTGGATAACCACTCACACATAGACTCGGAAATGTTAAAGTTTCTACCACAGACATACACACGCACAAACACACACACACACGCACACACACACGCACAAACGCACAGACAGACAAAGTTACGATCGCATAGGCTACACTTCGTGAGCCAACAAGAGTTTGCGGGTGACGAAAGCACGACACACTTGAGACAGCCCACACAAAAGTAGATCTGACACAAACCTGACCACACAGTTACGCCTATCCAAATACGCGTTGCAAAATGTGCGTTTTGAATCTTCTTTTTTCTCTGGCGGTACTGACAATATCGTTATTGAAACAATCCCAGTGCACTAAGGGATTTATAGAGCAAATCTCGAAAATAATTATTGAACTCAGCGCTATGCGCTTCGTTCAATAATGAATTTTCTCGATTTGCTCTATAAATCCCTTAGTGCACTGGGATGTCTCAATAACTTAAATAATAAATGAGCATTTATATAGCGCAACATCATAACTTTACAATTATGCTCTTTGCGCTTGACACATTTAAAATTAAAACACAGTTATACAAGCATTTACATCTACATTCATAGTCAACAACGCTTAATTAAAAACATACACCATCAAACATACATTACAAAAAATTCTTCCACTAACTAAGTAATAACAAGAGGCGAAGCCATCAAGGCTCACGTAAGAAATCGACAAACAGTAACACAAACTCAATCACTCCGTCACACACACACACACACACACACACACACACACACACACACACACACACACACACACACCCACCCACCCACCCACCCACCACCCACCCACACACACACACACACACACACACACACACACACACACACACACACACACACACACAGAAAGAGCATAGGTGAAACTGTGCAAGAAAGCGAGACACTAGATCTAGATCTGTCTGTCTGCATGTAGCCTACTTACAAGGACACGACTACCAACTAGTCTCGGCGCGCTCAAAATAATAATGACCGAGACTGTCAGTACTTCCTTCGCGTGACGTCTAACCCTCTTACGTCATAATGTGACGTCAATGTAATGTGACGTCTTCAAATGTTAGAGTTTCTACCACAGACATACACACGCACAGACGCACGCACGCACGCACGCACAGACAGACAAAGTTACGATCGCATAGGCTACACTTACGTGAGCCAAAAACATGAATAAAATACATGTAGGTAGTGAAAACAAAGAAATACCAGCTGAATACCCTTAATCAAACAGAACATGTTATTAGCAATACTGAAAACAGCCCTAGATGTTTATATACATTATCACATTATCACTAAAACAACAAATACACTACATGTAGCCTACTGATGGACTGAGAAAACAAAATTAGGGGTTGTATTTCTTTAAGAGGTGTGTTTTAAGTGCTCGTTTGAATGCTTGGGGTGACTGAGAGTGGCGGATGTGAAAGGGGAGAGAATTCCATTGTGTGGGTGCGCAGAAAGTGAAAGTGCGTTGTCCGTATGTTTTGGTTTTGGTGTGTGGAATGGTAAGGATGCGACAGTCAGAAGAGGTACGGAGTTGTTCTGCTGGAGAATAGACGGTGAGGAGTTCAGAGAAGTAAGCAGGAGACGAGCCAGAAAAGAAGTTAAAGCAGAGGGTGGACAGTTTGTAGTCAATGCGGGCTTGAATAGGTAACCAGTGCAGTGTGCGAAGAAGTGATCTCGTTTCCGTGCTTTGAGAATGAGGCGTGCTGCAGAGTTTTTGACTTTTTGTAGTTTATGCAGGAGGTACAGAGGACAGCCAGAGAGAAGAGAGTTGCAGTAGTCAAGTTTAGAAAGAACAAAGGCACAGACAAGAGTGTTAGTTGTTTGAGAGGAGAGTGTGTGGCGAATGGTGCTGATCTTAAGAAGCTCAAAATAAGCTGCTCTACAGACTAAAGATATATGTTTGTTAAGGGTCATGTCAGATGAAAGGGTGAATCCAAGGTTTCTAGCTGATGGTGAGAAAAGAATGTCGGTGTTGCCTACTTGAACAGAAACAGGTTGGGGAGAGGGAAAGGTAGTGTTCTTCTTTTTGCACAGTAAGACTTCAGTCTTATCATCATTCAGCTTAAGTTTGTTATCGACCATCCAAGATTTAACATCAGTGATGCATGTCTGAATGGTCTGGATGGCGGAATGTGTCTCTGCAGGGGGACTGGGTTTATACAGCTGGGTGTCATCAGCAAAAGACTGATTTAAAACAGAATGGTTTTGAATCAGTGTGGAGATAGGCATAGTGTACATGATGAAAAGGATGGGACCGAGTACTGAACCTTGAGGAACGCCGAAAGAAAGTGGGGCTGGAGTAGACATCTGGCCATCGACAAGCACAGCCTGGGTCCTGCCAATGAGATAGGACTCAAGCCATGCCAGCGGTGGACCGGAGATGCCGTACAGAGTCTGAAGTCTATGGAGAAGCGTGACATGGTCAATCGTGTCAACGCTGCAGAAAGGTCAAGTAGGGTAAGCACTGACACATCACCACCATCCGGAGCGGACAGAATGTCACTGATTACTTTAAGTAGGGCTGTTTCAGTACAGTGAGAAGGGCAATAAGCGGACTGAGAATGCGAGATCAAATCATGGGTGTTCAAATGTGACAACAGCTGCTTCAAAACTACTTTTTCAAAAACTGTGGACAAGAATGATAAATTAGATACAGGACGATAATTCTTCAAAATATTGACATCAAGACTAGGTTTTTTGAGAATAGCGGTTTGACCCCGGTACGTTATCGGAATAACACTTGTGTTTTCTGTTAGCTGCTGGGAATTGTATACTAACTCTTCATTTGGTAATGTGGATAATAAGCGACGGCATAATTATGAGAAGAATCTTCGCAAGTTGAAACTGAAAAATTAGACACATCGGGTTCTATTTTTAGATCAGAGGCAACTGTGGCAGGGGTCATGCCAATACGTCCCAGTACCATTGTGTCCCAGTACCATTGCGTCCCCAAAAAATGCCGTCTCATTGCGTCCCATTAAGCAATCCCATTGGGTCCTAATACCATTGGGTCCCAATGCCATTGCGTCCCGTACCATTGCGTCCCAACAAAATTGCGTGTCGATAGGTTCCAGGAAAATTGCATCTCGATACGTCCCATAAAGGAATCCCATTACGTCCCCGTACCATTACGTCCCAACACAATTGTTACTTGAGCCATGCTTGAACGCTGCGGTGGGCAGTGTGTGTGGGTGTGTGTTTGTATGTAGGGGGGGGGGTGGTGAATGGGGAGGTGAGGTGGGCACAGTGAGGTGTGGGCCGCGGAAGGGGGGACCCGCGGAAGGGGGGATGGGGTACGTGATCATCGTGGTCAGACAAGGGGAGAGAAGGGATGGGTGGATGTGAACAGTGATTAAGGATGGAGAAGAGATAAATAAATAAATAAATAGACATACACACAATCTGTTAAACACATTGATTTATGAGATATTTCGTTGGTCAGACAATTTTTATTTTTAATTCATTATATTTTATAATGTGATGAAAGATGACAGGTCCCTTTTTTAAGCAGGACCTTTAATTCAAGAGTCAACATTTATTTTGATTTTAAGTGACACGTAGAATATAACATATTGTAACAAGTATTATGACCCCTTTTTTTCCTTCATGATTTTTCATAAAGAAGAAAATTAATGTACTGTCTGATTGTGTAGTTTCCAATAACTATTCTGTGTTTGTCAATTATTGTTCTCCAGTCAGAGAGAGAGAGAGAGAGAGAGAGAGAGAGAGAGAGAGAGAGAGAGAGAGAGAGAGAGAGAGAGAGAGAGAGAGAGAGAGAAACTGAAACTGAAACTGAAACTGAACTTTATTACCAAAGGATAGAGGTTTTAGGCAAAGCCTAATCTTACAACCTGTCCCTTATACAAACACTTAATACAGACGCACATAATATAGATAGTAAAATTGACAAGGTTATTGTTACTTACAGACGTACATAATGTAAATAGTAATAAGAAAAGGGTTATGGTTTTGTATACACATTCAAAAATGGGAAAAACAATATAGTTTGGAAATTGCAGCATAGTTGCAATAATGCATTGCATATAAACATCCAAAACAACTAATAACAAAAGGGAGAAAACAAATGTGGGGAGGAATTGTCCCAATCATTCGCATGTATATCATTATCAATACATACACATAAAGAACAAATCAAAATACAAACATAACTTGACTAAGTGTAAAAAGCACTAAAATATCAGACATGAAAAGTGTTTTATTTACCCATTAAGCGGGAATGAAACTGGCGCCTAAACGTTTTCACAGAAGAGGCATTTCGGAGGGGTAGGGGTATGGAATTCCATAGAGACGCTCCTGAGAAGGCTAAACTTGACTTGTACAAGTCTAGACGAGGGATGGGGGGAATCAGGTTCTGGGAACCATATCTTTTTGTGGCATGTCTGAAATGTGATTTTAAATATCCAGGAACATTATTGTTAATTACTTTGTACATAAAGACAGCCTTGTTTAGCGTCAACTGATCTTTCAAGGGAAGGAAATTAAGGAGCTTTAATTTATCATCTGTTGGCTTATTTGACTCATGCAGAATTAGTTTTGCAGCACGGCGATGAAGAGAATTGAGTCGTTTGAGATGAACATCACTGCAGTTATCCCAAAGTGTTGAAGCAAAGTTGATATGGGGCATTATGTGAGCGTAATAAAACAACTTGAGTGCTTCCACATCGGCATAATGTCTTAATTTAGACAATAAGTACAAATTTTTAGATACTAATTTGCAAATTTTACTCAAGTGAGTTTTCCATTTCAATTCTTGATCAACGGTAACCCCTAATAATTTATGCTCTTTAACTTGTTGCACTTGAGTTGAATCAATTGACAGTTGAAGTTGTAAGGGTTTTAATTGGTGTTTTTGTCTAGTTGTAATCACCATACTTTTCGTCTTAACAGGGTGAATAACCATTGCATTAATGGTGCACCATTCTGTCATCTCATCTATACTTTTTTGAAGAGATTGGTTGACGGCTACCAAAGACTTCTGACTGGTGTGGATTGATGAATCATCCGCAAAGAACTCACATCTTACTTTCTCATCTGACACATGAAGAGGTAAATCATTTATATAAATACAGAACAATATAGGTCCTAATACAGACCCTTGAGGCACACCACTTTTGACAAAATCATTCGACGAAGTTTTACAGTTGATGAATACATATTGTTTCCGTTTTGAAAGATATGATTCGAAGAAGGCACAAGCAGAGTCATCTTTTAAGTAGCATTGTAATTTCTTTAATAATAAGGAGTGGTCTACAAGGTCAAAGGCTTTTTTAAAGTCCAGGAATAACGCTCCTGTTACTTCGGACTCATTAATAGCTGATAACCAAGTTTCACATAAAGAGCTGAGAGCAGTGTGGCATGAATGCTTAGAGCGAAATCCAGACTGAAATGGATGAAACAAATTCATTCGTTCCATATATTCCAGTAAATATTTCTGAATATGCTTCTCCAAAGGCTTAGATAAAACAGGTAAGAGGGAAATTGGTCGAAAGTTGTTAGGGTCCGTAAGATCCTTGCTTTTTGGGAGTGGCACTACCTTGGCACATTTTAAAATAGAGGGAAAAACGTTTTGTTGTATGCCAAGGTTGTAGACATAAGTCAGTGAATCAATTATGTATGGTAAAGCAAGTTTGAGCAACCGGACAGGAATCTTATCGGGACCCATTGACTTTTTATTCGCCATCTGTTCTATCAGTTTTCCGAGAGAGAGAGAGAGAGAACTCAGAACCCAGAATGGTTTATTATATTAAGGCCACAGAGAGAGAGAGAGAGAGAGAGAGAGAGAGAGAGAGAGAGAGAGAGAGAGAGAGAGAGACAGAGACAGAGAGGCAGAGAGAGAGGCAGAGAGAGAGACAGAGTGAGTGAGCGAGCGAGTGAGCAAGAGAGAGAGCAAGAGAGAGAGAGAGAGAAAGAGATAGAGAGAGAGAGAGAGAGATAGAGATAGTCACACACACACACACACACACACGCGCACACACACACACACACACACACACACACACACACACACACACACACACAATGAAACACACACACACACGCACACACATACACAGACATTCATATACACACACAAACCAGGAGTGAGCGCGAGAGAAAAAATGAGAAAGAGAGAATCGTCAGTAAGTAGTGGTATTGACACGTAGCGATAATGACACGTAGCGCTAAAAGATGTAGTGCTGTCGACACGTAGTGATAATGAACGAATGATAGCGACTTTTCGACACATTATTTGTAGCACTAATCAACGTAGCGATAACGGCACGTAGCACAAATGACACGTAGGACAAATGACACGTAGCACAAATTACACGTAGCGCTAGCGATACGCACCCGGAACCTATCGATACATTTTTTTGGTCAATGTCCGTCCACATGTTTGTCCGACATCACCGGTACACATCTTTTTATTTTATTTTTGTTTGTGAAATACTGCTATGTACCGACACGTTTTGTAATAAAAGTGTGTTTTGTAATAAAGTTATTACAAATCGTGTTCGGCTTACACAATTTTTATTACAAATCGTGTTGAACGCGTTTTGTAATAAAAATTGTGTCATCCGAACACGATTTGTAATAAATTTATTACAAAACGCACTTTTATTACAAAACGTGTCGCTACACTGCCACAGTAACATCTCAAAAATTAAATTCACTAGTATTGGGACTAATGGTACGGGGACGCAATGGCACGTAATTGTATTGGGACCTAATGGTACTGGGACGCAATGGTACCGGGACCCAATGGTATTGGGACGCAATGGTACTGGGACGCAATGGTACTGGGACGTAATGGTACTGGGACGTAATGGTACGGGTACGTAATGGTATTGGGACGTATTGACATGTAGCCCTGTGGCACAGGCACATGCAATCTGTCAGAAAAAAAACACTTTTGCTTTAATAGGAAGGTTTCCGCCAGTTATCTCTCTTTGAGGTGTTGAGTGCTTACAGAGTACCGTGCCCCTTGCGGGGGCATCAAACATGGCGACAAGTGATGCGACGGAAGGAATTTGTGCTACAAACTTTGCTACTTTTGACGTACCTAGATTAAAAAAGTATCTTCAAGAGAGAGGAATTACGATAACTGGATACACGAAGAACAGCTTGATCCAGTTGGCAAGGTGTGCGGAACAACTGCAAGTGCCCACCGACCCCAATAACCAGAACGTGTGTGTGCAAGGTGAGGTGCGGGGCAAGTTGAAGGCGATCGGTTTTCCCGTTGAGGATCCTTTCTCATTGACTTTTGCAAACAATTTTGTTCAAAACAGTTGAAAATGAGATGTTGCCATTTTTGAAAACATATTTTAATTATTTGTTTTCTAAAGGACACTTCCCGCTTCAATGGACGAAGGCTACTATTATTCCTTTATATAAGAAAGGAGACAGAAATAATCCGGATAATTACCGAGGCATATCACTTTTGAGCATTTTGAGCAAAGTATTTACCCAAGTTATTAATAACAGACTGGTTCTGTGGTCGGAAGAAAACTCCGTTTTGAACGATGTACAAGCTGGTTTCAGAAAGGGACGTTCCACCACAGATCATATTTTCACTCTGCATGCCGCCATTGAGAAACATCTGTTAAAAAGATCTAAGTTGTATGTTGGTTTTATAGATTTTAGAAAGGCCTACCATACTGTTAACCGCACTGTGCTGTGGTCCGTGTTGATGAGATCGGGTGTCAGCGGAAGAATGTTAAGAATGATAAGAGCTATGTATGCCACTGTTGAAGCACGTGTCCTTTCCAATGAGGGTTATACGGACTATTTCGAATGTCTACAAGGGCTGAAACAAGGTTGTGTTATGAGCCCAATGCTGTTTTCTTTGTTAATTAATGAGTTGGCGAACGAAATTATTGAAAAGGGCAAACATGGTGTGTCCCTCGGTCCTACGGAACTTGAACTTTTTTTGTTTTATTGTTTGCTGACGATCTCACTTTGATAGCATCCACTGTTATTGGATTACAGAACCAGTTAAACGTTTTATGTACAACAATGCAACGACTGGGTCTCAGAGTTAATCTGGATAAATCAAAAATAATAGTTTTCAGAAAAGGCGGATTTTTAAGTGCAAGAGAAAAATGGATTGTTGATGGGAATCAGTTGGAGGTTGTAAATTCGTATAAATATCTTGGCCTCACCTTTTCAACAAGACATAGTTATGGCGTCGCAATTGAAGACGCAGCAACAAGAGCAAAGCGAAGCACGATCGAAATTTTGAATACTTTAAAGAACATGGGTTGTAACTCATTTGATGTATTTTTTTAAGTTATTTGATGCGCAAGTATTGCCAATATTATCATATGGAGCCAAAATTTGGGGTTATGAGAAGTATGACCAATTGGAACGTGTTCATTTATTTGCATGTAAACGGTTTCTGCACGTAGTAGATAAAACTCCCAATGATGTTGTGTATGGTGAATTGGGTAGGTATCCTCTTTGGGTGACAACAGTCACAAGGTTGATTAAATATTGGTTACGGTTATTGAGACAGCCAGACAATTTTTATTCAAAGAAGGCATACAATATGTTGTTCAACCTTCACCACATGGGTAACGCATGTAAGGGCAGTTTTGTGTGAAAATGGATTTGACCAAGTCTGGATGTTTAGATGTGGAAACGAGAAGATGTTGTTTGCAGAACTGAAGGAGAGGCTTCGCAGTTCCTTCTGTCGTGGTTGGCGTAATCATTTGGACTCGAGTGAGCGCCTATCACTGTATGGAAAATATAAAGCCTGTTTTGAAAAAGAAAGTTATGTGGACATTTTATGGAAAGATGTGTACACAAATGTCATCGCTCAATTTAGAATGGGTGTTTCACAGATATATATCTACAGATATCGTTTTCAAAAGTCAACAGAAAAAAAAGTTTTGCCCCTTTTGTAAAACTAAATTAGAAACTGAAATCCATTTTTTTATATTTAGTCAAGTTTTGACTAAATATTTTAACATCGAGGGGGAATCGAAACGAGGGTCGTGGTGTATGTGCGTGTGTGTGTGTGTCTGTGTGTCTGTGTGTGTGTGTGTGTGTGTAGAGCGATTCAGACTAAACTACTGGACCGATCTTTATGAAATTTGACATGAGAGTTCCTGGGTATGAAATCCCCGAACGTTTTTTTCATTTTTTTGATAAATGTCTTTGATGACGTCATATCCGGCTTTTCGTGAAAGTTGAGGCGGCACTGTCACGCCCTCATTTTTCAACCAAATTGGTTGAAATTTTGGTCAAGTACTCTTCGACGAAGCCCGGGGTTCGGTATTGCATTTCAGCTTGGTGGCTTAAAAATTAATTAATGACTTTGGTCATTAAAAATCGGAAAATTGTAAAAAAAAATAAAAATTTATAAAACGATCCAAATTTACGTTTATCTTATTCTCCATCATTTGCTGATTCCAAAAACATATACATATGTTATATTCGGATTAAAAACAAGCTCTGAAAATTAAATATATAAAAATTATTATCAAATTTTTTTGTTCGAAATCAATTTAAAAACACTTTCATCTTATTCCTTGTCGGTTCCTGATTCCAAAAATATATAGATATGATATGTTTGGATTAAAAACACGCTCATAAAGTTAAAACAAAGAGAGGTACAGAAAAGCGTGCTATCCTTCTTAGCGCAACTACTACCCCGCTCTTCTTGTCAATTTCACTGCACTGCCTTTGCCATGAGCGGTGGCCTGACGATGCTACGAGTAAAATGGCATTGCGTTTCATTCTGTGAGTTCGACAGCTACTTGACTAAATATTGTATTTTCGCCTTACACGACTTGTTAATGCCAAACATATTGTGAGTTAAGAATAAAGTATTTAGCACAGTTTTTAAGTGTTGGTGATCAGTTGGGCAGTATGATTACCATGTTTAAAAAAACAAGACACAGAAACAATTGTAGATTTAGCAAAGTTTTTGTTTTTTGCATTTCAGTTAAGATTGTCAATGTTAAATAATAATGAGGATTAATTGTCGCTGAAGGTTTTGTTGTTGCTGTATTTATTGTTCGGTTGTATGTATATATTAGGCAGCATTGATGTGCAAGATTATTGATAGAGGAAAGCTTGGAACAAACCACTGTGTATTTTGCATACGTTTAGATATCATGTTTTCTATTTTTTCCTGTGATTATATGAAGTCTTATATCGCGCGCGTATCTCCAGACTCGGACTCAAGGCGCAGGGATCTATTTATGCCGTGTGAAATTGAATTTTTTTACACAATACATCACGCATTCACATCGACCAGCACATCGCAGCCATTTCGGCGCATATCCTACCCCCCGCCCCCCCCCCCCCCCCCCCCTAGTCCGGCCCTGGTCACGTAGTGCAAAGGAGACGTAGTGATGATGATTTGCGTGCCTTGTGTCAATAGCGCTAGATCTCAATAGTACAACTTGTTTTCGTCTTTGTGTGCCGATAACACTACAAAATTAGTAAAAACAATACGTAGTGGAAATGAGTCTCAGTGATTACGGGAGTCACCCGCCTGCCAGGACAATTCAAACGCTTTCACCGAGTTGCACTGAGCTATATATCCTGGCGTCAACCAGGCCCGAGAACTGCTGCACCTGCGATGTAAGCGCAATAAGCGAAACTTGGGCACACTGAAAGTCTTATTCTTCTTCAGCGTTCCAGAATTGTCTGGTTACGTGTGAGCTCGTTTGCCCATTTGGGTTCCTCACACTATACTCTGAGAGCATAGTCAGCTTCACTCCGCTTTCGTTGAGTAGGCATGCTGGGTATTTTCGTGTTTCCATAACCCACCGAACTCTGACATGGATTACAGGATCTTTTCCGTGCGCACTTGGTCTTGTGCTTGTGTGTACACACGAAGGGGGTTAAGTCACTAGCAGGTCTGCACATAAGTTGACCTGGGAGATCGGAAAAATCTCCACTCTTAACCCACCAGGCGGCAGCGACCGGGATTCGAACTCACGACCTCCCGATTAGGAGGCCGACGTCTTACCACCACGCCACCGCGCCCGTCACTGAAAGTCTAATTCGTGAAATGAATGCCTCTCGGTTGTGCTGGAACCATAGCACCTCGATTCTTGGTGGGCCAGTGTAGTACGAGCAAATGATTCCCACGAAATATTCACTCGGGATTAAAACTTTAGTATGAACATTTTACTCCCCTCACGAAAACATTACTCCCCCTTAACACGAGTAAATTACTCCCCACGACAGGTGTACTCCGAGTAAACATTTCGTACACATATTTTACTCCCATGACGAATAAATAACAAATTAATTACTCGAGATCCCATATTGGAGTTATCCCATTTAGCCAAATCCCATTTTCGCGTCATTCCACTAGCCAAGCGACATTTTCCTATTGCATCATTCCACTATTTTTTTTAATGGTCCCTTCCGTTTTTGTCCGATCGATTTTAAGGGTACCCTTATTTGAGCAGCTGTCACGTGATCCTTGTAAAAGAAAATCTTTACTACGAAAGCTGGTACAGAAATTCAAGTGAACGGCCTTAACTGGCATACAAAGTTTGGAAATGACACGGGAATTAATGCTTTAATCAAAGTGAGAAATTTGTCGTAATCATTTTTTGGCCAAGTGTAAATTGGTAGGGAGAGACAAAAAAAAGATAGACAGAGACAGAGGGAGACAGAACGATACAAGAACAGAGAGACAGAAATAAAGGAAAAGAGAGTGTCCTCATAATAGTGAATAGCGGATTTCAATCATTAATTTTCTTCATCAAATATTGAATTGTCTATTAAATGAATTCATGTGCTCTAAGTTATGAAAGACCGGACATAAACCGTAAAACAAAAATAAATTCCCCTGTCATTTCATTCAAACTTTCTAAGCCAGTTAAGGCCGTTCACTCGACTATTTGGATCACATTTCGGATTAAAGATGTTTTTACAGGGATCACGTGACCGCCGCTCAAATAAGGATACCCTCAAAATCGACGGGACAAAAACGGAAGGGCCCGATTATAAATCAACAAGAAAAACCACAATAGGCAAAACGGTGCAACTTTTACATTCGAGAAGAAACCCAAATCAATGATCTACCCCGGACAGGTGGGGTTTTTTTTTCAGATAGCTTGCGTATTTCGTGTGCTATGCTATTCCTATTTATGCCGGTGTCGATCGCATGTTTTTCGTAATGTTTTAAGGGTATCATGACAAAAAGCGCTGTATTTCAGCAATGACTTGGTGGATTGCTTTGAAACTTTCTGAAAATTTTACCAACATACTAGACGTACTTCGAGTAAAATTGGATTGTTACACGTATTTGTTCAGATGCTATGCAATGTTTGAAAAAAAGGTTTTAAACTCGTCAAAGGATTGTTCATTTGTGTCCAAAACATTCATGACTTTGCAATTCTACAGATAGATGATTGACACATATACTGTCAAATTTTGATTTCTGTGTATCCACTGGCGTAAATTGCTAGTCATGGATCAACATGAGAGAGAAAAATGTAACATTCACGCTGTTTTGCACCGACAGCGGTTATCACTGCGTGTCTTTCAAAACATACTACGGTCACGCTTGGCTCGGCATCGCTGTGGCACATTAATCATCCTTAAAATATTAAGCGTGTTTACAGGACGAGCAAAGTTTGCTAATACGCATATAAAACTTTCCAAGTGTTCGTATCAATCATTTGTCTATAGACTTGCGAAGTCATGAATATTTTTTGACACACGTGAACAATCCTAGCTATGACGAGTTTAAAGGTCCTTGTCTACATTTTTATACCGAAATCGCCATTTGACCATTAAAATGCAGAGTCTATTATCTACAAATATCAACAATACACCCCCTTTCGATCAGGAAAGACGAAGCCAGTGTAGCCGTTTGAAAATTCATTGTAGTATTCCAGCGTAGTACTCATAGTAGGATATCCTTATTTGGAAAATACCAAGCGCAAAACCCCTCTCAAATCCCGTGCATTTCGTGCGTTTAAAAAAAACCGTGGACAGCGCTCCTGTGTCAAACTGTTGCTGCACTTGTTTGGGCGTGGCTATAAGCATAGTGACATGAATTTGATTGGTCAGTATTTTTAGGCAAAGCACATGTTCTCAGCAAACAGAAAACAAAATATTGGAAGCGTGAGTCACGCTACCCAAAAATAAAATCTTTTTTTACATATATTTTTTTTCTATAACTTTTTTCCCCATGGTTCATTCATCATCTGACATAACTTTTTAGCGAAATCTAACCATAAGATTATTGAAAAAAAGCAAAAATGTAGACGACCACCTTTAAACAAATTTTTTTCGAAACATTGCATAACACCTGAACAAATACGTGTAACGATCTAACATCTGACTCGAAGTACGTCTAGTATGTTGATAAAATATTCGGAAAGTGTCAAAGCAATCCACCAAGTTATTGCTCAAATATAGCGCTTTTTGTCATGACACCCCGTGGCGGGGAAATAGCTCAGTCGGTAGCGGTGTCACGAACTGAAAACTCTGCCTGAACAATCCTTCTCATTGCGGTCAATGCGCATGCGCTAACATGGGGAGATTAATCAGGTCGTGAACTACATAACCCCAACCCTAACCCTAACACATGGTTCGTTCGGTCAAAGGGTCGCATTTTTTAAGTCCAAGATTGGCGCATGCGCATTGACCGCACTGATTGTTCAGCAGAGTTTAAGTTCGTGACAGCTGCGCTGGCTTCAAAACTAGTTGTCGCTATCGGCGTGGGTTCGATCCCCACGTTCGGCAAGGCATTTATGTCCCAGAGTCAACTTTGTGCAGACTCTCTTCGGTGTCCGAACACCCTCGTGTGCACGCATGCGCACGTTAAAGAACCCAAGTTAACAGCTAAAACCTCAGGGTTTGAAAACATGTATACACGCATGCAGAAAAAAAGGGTAGCCGTATACTGTACGGCAGCATGCTTTCCCCAGGGAGGGAGAAAGCAGCCCGATTTTCCATGAAGGTAACCTCACAGGACAAAAAGAATTCTTATCCTTATCTTTATCCTTAAAACATGACGAAAAAACCCTCCCGTTTTTGACAGCTCATGCGATCGACACCTGCATTAGTAGACACAGCATACCACACGAAATAAGCAAGGGAGCTAACAAAACAAACTGTTCGGGGTAGATAATTGATTTGGCTTTCTTCTCGTATGTTAATGTTGCAAAGTTTAGCCTATTGCGGGTTTTGTCCGATTTTTAATTGGGCCCTCCTTTTTTTGTCCAGTCGATATTGAGGGTACCTTTATGTTAGCGGCGGTCACGTGATCCCTGTTAAAGCAATCTTTAATCCAAAAAGGTGATCCAAATAGTCAAGTTAACGACGTTAACTCGCATGTACATTTTGGATGAAATTACACGGGAATTTATGCTTTTATTAGGGTTCATAATTTGTTGCAAAAATGTTTTTGCCAACTGTTGTTAACTTCCTAAAAACTTTCTCTCAAAACATACTGATGAACTTTTCTACGCTGTGGATTTCCTTCAAATAAACACGTTTGGGAATACTGAACTTGCTCAGACGTGAGCACGAGAATGCATCAACATACATTTTATTGATTAAAAATCCCCAGGTACTTACGATTCGGATATCAAACAAGCCGACTGAGTCATGTCAGAATATCTCACTTGAAGAACCATGCTAACAGTATGGTGCAAAATCAAGCCAGCTTTGGCAGGAGTAATACATAGAGATTACACAACGTCATCGAGTGAGGGACCGAAAAATATTGAAACTCGAGGATGATTTTTTTGTGGTATCAACCGAGACCGTAGGTCGAGGTTGATACCACACAAAAAAATCATCCGAGAGTTTCAATATTTTTTGGTCCCTCACAAGATGACGTTTGTGTAATTTGTGTATACAATGATCAACGACAAAGACAAAAATTAAAACAAAAACAACACGAACTCTTTTCCATCGAGGAATGGTGGAAGGAAAATAACACAACCGGAAATAGATCTAGATCTAAATTGATCTCTATGACCCGTGCCTTGATACCATTGAGATCATAGGAGATGCACAGCAGTGCCGATACCAGGTTTCTTTAGCTTCACTTTAAAATGATATCAGAACGATAGTTATTCACTTGAAAGTGAACACAGGAGAGTTGTATACAGTGCGGTCTTATATAAAAGAATCAAATGGTATCCTGTGAGTTAGCTTCGGCAGGTATCAGTGAGTTAGCAAGGGGCGGAGTTATAACACAGCCTCGTTTTCATTCCTATTTCATATTCATGAGACACACTGTCACTCACTACATGATAACGACCGCCCAATAGCCAACTGAACATACATAGCCTGGGTTAAAGTCGATGACGCAGAAGACGTTGTGACCTCAGTCGATCTCACTTGTTTGTCAGCTATTTTACTTGATGAACGGTAAGTGCGTGTGTGTATGTGTGTGTGTGTTTGTGTGTGTGGTTGTGTTGATAAAATCAAAAGGGCTAATTTTTAGTAACTATGCAGTACTTCGTCTGAACAAGCATAGGCTGCCAGGCGTATAATGTGCACCTCTAAGAACGCTTTTTTTGTGTTAAGTTATCAACCCAGCAATAGATGGCAACAAAATCAAATAATAAATCATAATGTTGATTGCCAAAATGTGTGTAAGTATAGCTAAATGTTGTGAGAGATATGATATGAACTTTATATTGGAAAATGAATTATACACAAGGAAACTTTGATTATGTATTCAGTGAATAGGAATTTTGATGGTATGGGGTTTGTGTGAGTGCATGTGCGAGGGGGGAGGGAGAAGGGGGGGGGTGATTAGTCAGAGTGAGTTTTGTTGCAGGTCTGTGTGTATATGTGTCTGGGAATGTAGGTGTGCGAGTATGAATGAGTGTGTGCGCGCGTGTGGATGGATCAGGCGTACTTTAGTGTGTGTGTGTGTTTTACCAATGTCCAGAAATGCTGAATAATAATAATATTCATATTATATATGTTATTAAATCAGCACTTGAAACACAGTGCGTACACAGTCATGAATGCTTGACCCAGAGCCTGACAAAATCGTCTTTATCTCTGAAACTATTTGGATAATCTATTTGAAACATCATGTAATCTCTGATTACCATACGACCTTCCCATTGCCCAAGTTCTGAAAGAATATCTTTGTAAACAAGCAAATAAAGGATGACGTAATTTGACTTACGCAGTCCATATGATGTGGGTTTTGGACAACCAATATGGAATTACGTAAGGAAGTATACGTTGTTTATCCTTATTCGGATGGCGTGGGTCGTGTACGACCCATACGTTTTACGTTGAACCCTTCTGTGTAGTCCAAAGAGAGCAGAACGGGACACATATTCAGAAAAAAGCACGAGTATGTGCACGTAGACTGTTAGCAATGTATTGTTTATCACTCGGCCATTTGGTGTGGGCACAAGGTCTAGTATAGACACGACTCATCCTGACCTCAGGTCAAAACAAGAAAAATGTTCATTCAAAATGAACAGCGTCGATGCAATGTCCACCAAAGATTTATTTTGGGAAGTGTTAAAGATGAAGTAGATACATTCTCAAACAAAGTTTCAACATGTTGCACCTAAATTAAAGCATAAATTCTTGTGACATTTAATTCAATTAAGTAATTAAGTAGATGTGTACTGCCGGGCAGTACATACCCCAAGCGAAGTCGTCCATCTGTGTGTACATGATTCTCTCTCTCTCTCTCTCTCTCTCTCTCTCTCTCTCTCTCTCTCTCTCTCTCTCTCTCTCTCTCTCTCTCTCTCTCTCTCTGTCTTAAAATGTGTCATCGATGACGTGTTTTCATACTTGCTAATGCGGCAGGCTAATCATGACGTCAAATTGAAACTTCTTGAAGTCTCTCAGAAAGGGACATGAAAACCATGTGGGGGTTACTGGTTTGGGCTGAAAAAAAATCCAACTCCACCTAAAATTCAAGCGCCTATGGGGCTGAATTATGCAGCATAAATTGTGAAACATCAGGATATCTCACACTTTCAATTCTGCCATCATGTCAAATCTGACAACAAACCTACCCACAAAATGTCATAAATATCGGTGTAGAATTGAGACTTAACGGTTTTTAACTGCCAAAAATAAGTTTTTTTGACTGGAATAGTTTGTCTTGAAATTCAGTTTGGGACAACGGACCCACCCACTAAATTTCATAAAGATAGGTGAAAATTTAAATGTAACGGTTTTTAACTGCCAAAATTATGTTTTTCTTCTGGAAAAGTATGGAGTGAAAATCAGTTGGGGACAACGAACCTACCCACAAAATTTCATAAATATCGATGAAGAATTGAGATTTAACGGTTTTTAACTGCCAAAAATAAGGTTTTTTGTCTGGAAAAGTATGTCTTAAAATTCAGTTTGGGACAACGGACCCACCCACTAAATTTCATAAAGATAGGTGAAGAATTGAAATTTAACGTTTTTTAACTGCCAAAATTATGTCTTTCTTCTGGAAAAGTATAGAGTGAAAATCAGTTGGGGACAACGAACCTACCCACAAAATTTCATAAATATCGGTGAAGAATTGAAATTTAACGGTTTTTAACTGCCAAAATTATGTTTTTCTTCTGGAAAAGTATGGAGTGAAAATAAGTTGGGGACAACAAACCTACCTTTAAAATTTCATAAGAATCAGTGAAGAAATAGGATTTAACGATTTTTTAACAGCCTTGACACTGAACATTTGATAAATCATTGGTGATGTCATCATAACCCAGTCGTTGTAGTTGTCGTCGTAGTTGTTGGTGTTGTTGTTGTCATGTTCGTTGTCGTGATTGTTGTTGTTCTCGTGTTGTTGTTTTTGTTGTTGTTGTTGTTGTTGTTGTTGTTGTTGTTGTTGTTGTCGTCGTCGTCGATGTCATTTGTTGTTGTTGTTGTTATCGTCGTCGTCGTCGTCATCGTCGTCGTTGTCAGAGGTTATTTCTAAAGATTTCATTGATAGTCTTTGTTCTCGTCACCAAGACTTGCTAAGAACAAGCTTGGAACAGCAAGAGTTCCAAGAACAAGATTAGAACAACTCATTACATCATTACCAGTACGTCATTTGTATTTAGAACACACTTTAGAAAAAAACTCTTCAGCTACAAACCAGTCACCCTCACATGTCGGAGGTGTTTGTCTAAACCACTTACTGAAATGTTTTGAGGTTTAATGACCATACACATGTTGAACCGGTGAGTGTCTTCCGCTGCTTAATTCGCAAATAACTATTTTATTAAAGTCCGCTTGAAACGCTCAAAGATGAAATTCCATGTTAAAAAGTGACAAAAGTTTCACATTTTCCCGTTGTAACAGCTTCCGATGATATTATATGAAAATTCTGATCCTCTGAGAGGATTCCCCGAAACAAAATCAGTTTGTACGCCTAATTTTAATAGAATTGTCCAAACAGTGTCGCTAATATTGTGCTAAAAGATGAATTCTAGAACAATGTTCACAGACAGACACCACTTGGCAAAAAAATTTTCAGTGCTGGGAGATGAAAAAAAAAAACTACCTCGCTACGCGCGGGCTTCGCCCGCGCTCCGCTTGGATTAACGGGAATTAATCAATGCTTTAATTTGGGAGTTAGAAATTTGTCGCAATAATTTCTTGGCCAAGTTTATTTACAAATTACATTCTCTGCTAAAGAGCTTTACAGTCAAATCCAATTTTCCACACCTAACCTATAAAACACAACATTCCAAATGCAAAAATAAATATATTTCTCTTGGCTCAGAATTGGTGTCGAATAATTGTGACACAAAGCGATTTTCTGAAAATGTTACTTGTCACTCACTTTGACACTGTCGCCAAGCCAGTCTAAACTGCAGCACGCTGCTTCGGGAGGGACTTTTTCCTTTACACTTTAAATCCAAACACCATCAGCTGCGTAGAAAAAACAACGAAAATGCTGACTCAAAGTCAAACCTTAACCAAGCTGGCCTCCAGGCTCCAGCACAACAACCTTAACCAGGTTCTCCTCGTTCTTCGCAAGGCACCACGGCTCGGGAAGCTGCTGTACATCACGACACAGTTCTTCAAAGTTGTAGTTGAAACAACCTCTGGCAATTCTGGTGCGGGACGGAATGTCTGAAAAAAAAGCAGAACAACAAACCCTTAGTAAAACTAAATTTCTAGAGAAATAAGTCTAACTGTCCATAACAATAGCTGGATGATAGCTATTAATGGCAGTTGATAGACGTTTGAAGTTGAACGATTTGGTGGAGAATAGGGATTGTGTTTTGCAAACAGATATTGATGATTTGATAAAAAAAAACCTTGATGTTCGATACTGCATGCAAATTAGATGTTGAAAAAAACTAGAAATAAGAAATGGAAACAGAAAGTTTCTGGTATTTAACCTTGAACCTAGGGAGACAACCCTCGCTCTCGTTAAAACAGTAAACTTGTAAGTCAATAAATGTAACAAGTCGCGTAAGGCGAAAATACAATATTTAGTCAAGTAGCTGTCGAACTCACAGAATGAAACTGAACGCAATGCCATTTTACTCGTAGCATCGTCAGGCCACCGCTCATGGCAAAGGCAGTGAAATTGACAAGAAGAGCGGGGTAGTAGTTGCGCTAAGAAGGATAGCACGCTTTTCTGTACCTCTCTTTGTTTTAACTTTCTGAGCGTGTTTTTAATCCAAACATATCATATCTATATGTTTTTGGAATCAGGAACCGACAAGGAATAAGATGAAAGTGTTTTTAAATTGATTTGGACAATTTAATTTTGATAATAATTTTTATATATTTAATTTTCAGAGCTTGTTTTTAATCCGAATATAACATATTTATATGTTTTTGGAATCAGCAAATGATGGAGAATAAGATAAACGTAAATTTGGATCGTTTTATAAATTTTTTTTTTTTTTTTACAATTTTCCGATTTTTAATGACCAAAGTCATTAATTAATTTTTAAGCCACCAAGCTGAAATGCAATACCGAACCCCGGGCTTCGTCGAAGATTACTTGACCAAAATTTGAACCAATTTGGTTGAAAAATGAGGGCGTGACAGTGCCGCCTCAACTTTCACGAAAAGCCGGATATGACGTCATCAAAGACATTTATCAAAAAAATGAAAAAAACGTTCGGGGATTTCATACCCAGGAACTCTCATGTCAAATTTCATAAAGATCGGTCCAGTAGTTTAGTCTGAATCGCTCTACACACACACACAGACACACACACACACACACGCACACACACACACACACACGCACATACACCACGACCCTCATTTCGATTCCCCCTCGATGTTAAAATATTTAGTCAAAACTTGACTAAATATAAAAAGTAACACACCTACAACCAAAATGTGCGTGGCATTGTCAATGTCATTATTGAACTTATTTTGTGTGTGCCTGATAAAAAAAAATGTTGTATTAACATGCATTTCAACCATTTCATTTTGAATAAATTGTACTTACTGGTTCACGTCTTGCATGTGTCTTCGATGTCTCAATTGACTTCTGTGGCATGATCTCAGTGGGAAGACTTCCTTGGATGAGTCGGCCCTGCGAATATCAAGTAGAAAAACCAATTATCATTTAATTTTATTTATACTGAACCATTCCGTACTGCTATCAGTATCACTATATATATTATCTATTAGTATTAGGAAGATGATCCTGATTCAGATGTGTAGCAACCATCACCAAATAAGACAAATAAATAGCAGCAATGTCTGGAAATGGGAGCCATAAACATTACCTTTTGAAGGTTTACTAAGTACAAAAACATTTATAATTTCACAGAGATAAAGAGGTCTTGTTTCTCTTTTTTGTGTGACTTCCTACAACCAAATCTGTTTTTGTTCAAAGTATTAATGAAAAGAAAGCCATTTAGAATATATTGCACCAGGTTTTAGATAAAATTGTGTGCAGGGCATGTTGTAAGGGGCAAGGGTCACTTTTTCAATTTCACTTTCAGCAGCCCCAAAATCGCATTTTTTTAAAACAAAAAAATCGTATAATAAACATTTTTGTTCCGATCTTCAACATTTCAACTGTTCTAGAATTGAGAGAATGTATTCCACCATAAGAACTCCGAAATAAATCCAAAGAAAAATATTGTTGCCCTAAGCTAACAGTAACAGTAACAGGGCGGGGATATAGCTCAGTTGGTAGCGCGCTGGATTTGTATTCAGTTGGCCGCTGTCAGCGTGAGTTCGATCCCAGGTTCGGCGGAAATTTATTTCACAGAGTCAACTTTGTGTGCAGACTCTCTTCGGTGTCCGAACCTCCCCCCGTGTACACTACATTGGGTGTGCACGTTAAAGATCCCACGATTGACAAAAGGGTCTTTCCTGGCAAAATTGCTTAGGCACAGTTAATAATTGTCTACCTATACCCGTGTGACTTGGAATAATAGGCCGTGAAAGGTAAATATGCGCGGAAATGGCTGCAATCTACTGGCCGTATAAAATTTCATCTCACACAGCATCACTGCAGAGCGCCTAGAACTGTACCCACGGAATATGCGCGATATAAGACTCATTGATTGATTGAGTACTTAGACTTGAACTTGAAGCAACATGAACATGCACTGAGGTTCACAAATGTTCAGGACTGGTGTTCAGCAAGAACTTTGATGTAAAACAAACTGACAATATTTGTGGCAATACTACAATACACGATAATTCGAAATCACCATGAGTATCATTATTATGAAGAACATGACATACCGTATTTCAAGCAGTTCTCATTGAAGTCGAGTGACATGCACAGATCTTCGCTCTCTCTGGGTTGAAAAGCTTGTCAGATTTTGCTTGTGAACGCAGCTCGCCATTCATCATTTTTTTTCCTTTTCTCGGCAACACACGAAACGTCAAAAGATTAGAGCACCTTCAACGATCTGCTCCACAGTTTAATTGCACAGTAAGGACCAGGCATGATGATGACAGCCGATGAAACACAACAAACTGGTCACGGTGCAAGGGAAGGAACTCAATTTTTTTCCAGCTTTGAAATTGTTTTGGCTTGGAGAGTTGGGCTCCAGTGGCCCTGTGGCAAATTCAATTGCTTTGGCTTGGAGAGTATTCTCCAGTGGCAAGTTTTTCCCGACTACAGATACCAGCGTCGTCCGCGACGCTGGAATGAGTTCGGCTCATTCTATCCCTGACAGGATGCCTTGGTTTTCCTTGTCTGGCAAGGAAATCGATTTTTTTTTTTTTTTTTTTTTTTTTACATATTTAGATCTTTTTGTAATGGGTTATGGATGTAAGCAGATTCGCGATCGTCGGTAATGATTGTTCATGGTGTTGTGTAATTTTTAAATTACAAAGGAATTGATATGTAAGACAGTTTCAAGCGAGCTAGTTTTCGCGGCTGTATTTACAGTGCAAACAACTCTAAATATGGCATAAGTGTCACATGATAATCAACCGTTTGGTTTCGGCGTTCGCTGGAGCAGACGATTTTTTTGACAGTGATGAAACCATATATTACGGTCTCCTTCCGGCAGCAGTCCCAAAATTTCGACTTGTGTTGACCTTAGAACGATGTCTTTATCATAACTGTGAAGAACAGAACGGAGATCACTGTCGAAGTCGGCCAATCTGCAATCATTTTCGTCTTGCGAACACTGCTCGTGAACAACATATGGGAGATAACTCTGTATTTTATTTTGATAGATTCGCGTAGGACTTTCGCGTCCGGTCAGAGAGACAACTGGTGATAGCCGTGGAGCGAGGATTATCAGAATGAGACACGACTGTGTATTCACCACTCCTCTTTGCCGTTTTCTGCTGTAGAACTGAAGGTAGGAGTGGACCGCTTGGGTTATACAGGAAACAGATCTTGACTTGTAAACACTTTAATCACTCACCAGGCCTGCGGTGGAGCACAATACTATTATACAGTCTGTATCGCCCTCCGTTGATCATCCCTGTCCGCTTTAAAGCCCTGCTTTTCGATACAACTTGTTTTAGATTAATGTTGACGACCATGAACATAATCAATCAGCAACACTCTCAGCCCTGAAGTGACAAAATAATTCATTGTGGTCTTTGGAAACAACATAGTAGTAACCTTTGCATGCATGAAACAGACTCCCCCCCCCCCCCCACCCCCCTTCCACCAACCCTGAAAAAAGGAGAGAGAAAAAAGAACAAAGATGAGAAAGACAGTTTCACTCTAATTGTCATAGATAGAAACACAGTGCGTACAATATGATTGAATTTATATTTTAAAGGCACAGTAAGCCTCCCGTAAACCATCACAGATACGGTCAGGCTTTTACACACAGTACAAACACCCTTTCATTTAAACACTCACCGATTGAGAACATCTTAGGTGCCCTCCGTAAAGAGCGAACAATTTTCAAAGAATTTATTTTTGCGTGGTTTATCTTACCCCTGAGCCATCGTGAACCCGTGTGATCCAGTTTCCCTTTTTCACAATGTAGTCGTCAGTTACTTATTTGAATGCGACTATTTACAATAGCACGTTTTTATGCACGAAACAAACGGCTGTGGTTCACAAGAACTCTAGCGATGGCTTTTGACTGTTGAGAGGAACGGCGATATGCACTGATAAACCGGCGTCGTCTGCTACGACCCTTGCGTGACCCTGCTTCCGGGCTTTTCTTTTTTCAAACTTTCACAACTTCGAATTGTACTGATCTTGTCTTGATGAAAAAAGAATTCTTTTATGATTAAAGAATGTTTGTGTAACAAGCTGTCAATTTATTATTTAGATTTTAAAAGTTAGGTTTAGCGCAAAAACGCACCACGGTCCAAAAACATTTTGATAATCATCGATTCACGGCTATCGCCAGTTTACATCGATAGAATGAGACCCGAAGGGAAGTAACTCATGTTTGACCTAAGTTCAGGATGGGTCCAAAAAGTGTTCGAGACAATCTGCAAAATTAATTCTTTAAAAATTGCTCGCTCTTTACGTAGGGCACCTAGGATGTTCCCGTTTGGTGAGCGTTCAAATGGAAGGGTGTTTGTACTGCGTGTAAAAGCCTGACAGTATCTGTGATGGTTTAGGGGAGGCTTACTGTCCGGGCGTGAATTCCGGTATTCATAACAGCCGTCCAGCACCAAAACGAGGCGCCATTGCTGTTGAGGCCAAGTCCACGAAAATAAATTCTTTGAAAATTTCTCACGCTCGACAGAAAGCAGCCAGGATGTTCCCGTTCGGTGAGCGTTCAAATGGAAGTATGCTTGTACTATATGTAGACGCTCGGGGAGCTCTGTGATGGTTTACGGGAGGCTTACTGTGCCTTTAACTTTCTGAGCTTGTTTTGAATACAAACATATCATATCTATATGTTTTTGGAATCAGGAACCGACAAGGAATAAGATGAAAGTGTTTTTAAATTGATTTCGAAAATTTAATTTTGATAATAATTTTTATATATTTAATTTTCAGAGCTTGTTTTTAATCCAAATATAACATATTTATATGTTTTTGGAATCAGCAAATGATGGAGAATAAGATGAACGTAAATTTGGATAGTTTTATAAAAAATTTTTTTTTTTACAATTTTCAGATTTTTAATGACCAAAGTCATTAATTAAATTTTAAGCCACCAAGCTGAAATGCAATACCGAAGTCCGGGCTTCGTCGAACATTACTTGACCAAAATTTCAACCAATTTGGTTAAAAAATGAGGGCGTGACAGTGCCGCCTCAACTTTCACGAAAAGCCGGATATGACGTCATCAAAGACATTTATCAAAAAAATGAAAAAAACCGTATGGGGATATCATACCCAGGAACTCTCATGTCAAATTTCATAAAGATCGGTCCAGTAGTTTAGTCTGAATCGCTCTACACGCACACACACACACACACACACACACACACACACACACACACACACACACACACACACACACACACACACACACACACACACACACACACACACACATACACCACGACCCTCGTCTCGATTCCCCCCTCGATGTTAAAACATTTAGTCATAACTTGACTAAATGTAAAAACAAATTCGTTTTTACCGTTGGAAAGTATTTTTAAGAGGCAGTTACAGATAAGAAGCATTTTTGTGTGAGTGTTCGAAGAACAAAAAGAAAGTTAGCTTGTTGTACTCGATAAGTTGTATTTAATTCATTGTATGAGATATTGTTAATTGTTGTTATTTATTTCAATAAAAAAATTTGAAACAAGTCGCGTAAGGCGAAAATACAATATGTAGTCAAGTAGCTGTCGAACTCACAGAATGAAACTGAACGCAATGCCATTTTTCAGCAAGACCGTATACTCGTAGCATCGTCAGTCCACCGCTCATGGCAAAGGCAGTGAAATTGACAAGAAGAGCGGGGTAGTAGTTGCGCAAAGAAGGATAGCACGCTTTTCTGTACCTCTCTTTGTTTTAACTTTCTGAGCGTGTTTTTAATCCAAACATATCATATCTATATGTTTTTGGAATCAGGAACCGACAAGGAATAAGATGAAAGTGTTTTTAAATTGATTTGGACAATTTAATTTTGATAATAATTTTTATATATTTAATTTTCAGAGCTTGTTTTTAATCCGAATATAACATATTTATATGTTTTTGGAATCAGCAAATGATGGAGAATAAGATAAACGTAAATTTGGATCGTTTTATAAATTTTTATTTTTTTTTACAATTTTCAGATTTTTAATGACCAAAGTCATTAATCAATTTTTAAGCCACCAAGCTGAAATGCAATACCGAAGTCCGGGCTTTGTCGAAGATTACTTGACCAAAATTTCAACCAATTTGGTTGAAAAATGAGGGCGTGACAGTGCCGCCTCAACTTTCACGAAAAGCCGGATATGACGTCATCAAAGACATTTATCAAAAAAATGAAAAAAACGTATGGGGATTTCATACCCAGGAACTCTCATGTCAAATTTCATAAAGATCGGTCCAGTAGTTTAGTCTGAATCGCTCTACACACACACACACACACACACACACACACACACACGCACACACGCACACACGCACATACACCACGACCCTCGTTTCGATTCCCCCTCGATGTTAAAATATTTAGTCAAAACTTGACTAAATATAAAAATGCTGCAAATTGAAAAAAAAAAAAAAAAAAAAAGTCAGTTGCACCATTCCGTTATGCTGTTTCGTAAAAGTCTTTACAGTGGACAATAAAAGTGTTTGTTCTTTAAAAAAAAAAAAAAAAAAAAATTATACGTAAATTAGGAACCCCTTGGACTTACTTTGTTTTTCCAAAACATTCATGCACACCTAAAAAGTTGTTTTTGGTTGTGGACTTACTTGTTCATATCTGCTTATTTAAGTACTCTTAAAAAGTAGAAATTAACACAAAAGATGTGCATTGATTTCTTTTTTTTATGAACGAAAAATATCATTTGAAAAAAATGGACTTACTCGGTTTTGTCAGCACACGGCAGAGTTACCAACTTTGTTGTTTGATGGCATCTGACTTGCGCAAAATTTAAAAAAAAACGGAATCAGGGAATCTTTATTGCGGGAAAGTTCCGCGGCAATAGCGGGTTACGGCAATAGCGGGTTGCGGTAATAACGGGCCGCGGCAACAACGGGCCGCGGCAATAGCGAGTTGTAACCGGCCAGTACAGCACCTGCTGTTCATATGTAGCAAGCAATAATGCCAATGGCATTATAGATTCTCTATCCCTCTTATTAAAAGAATAACATTTAATGCAGAACATAGAATAAATACTAAGGTACCGGAAGGTTCCAGAATGAAAGGGAGGTTGCTCAATTATCTGAAACTTTCTTCAGAAGGGGAGGTAACTTATTTCATAAACAAGTCGCGTAAGGCGAAAATACAATATTTAGTCAAGTAGCTGCCATTTTTCAGCAAGACCGTATACTCGTAGCATCGTCAGTCCACCGCTCATGGCAAAGGCAGTGAAATTGACAAGAAGAGCGGGGTAGTAGTTGCGCTAAGAAGGATAGCACGCTTTTCTGTACCTCTCTTTGTTTTAACTTTCTGAGCGTGTTTTTAATCCAAACATATCATATAAAAAAAAGGAAAGTAACAGAAAAGAAAAAGATCTTCTTTCTCAAATATACACTTTGGAAAGTAACTTGACAGAGTATAATATTCAACTTTTAGAGCAAACACGACAGGAGTTAAGTCAAATAAGGCAGAAAAAAGTGGATGGTATGATAATTAGATCCCGTGCTAAGTGGATTGGAGAAGGGGAAAAAAAATACAAAATATTTTTGTAATTTGGAGAAAAGACAGTTTGTCCAGAAGTCCATGTGTTTTTTGCAGAAAGATGATGGTGAAGTTATTCATGATAATGCTTTAATTGTTAAGGAAGCACAGACTTTTTATGAGGAGTTATATACTTCAAGAGAAGCCGAACTGGTAAATCAAGAGATTGATGAAAACCTGGCTCATCCTGTATTAACAGATGCTGAGAGTAAACAATTGGAAGGTAGACTTACTCAATGTGAGCTACTCAAAGCTGTGAAAAAATTAAACAACGACAAAAGCCCAGGATCAGACGGGTACACTGCGGAATTCTTCAAGTTTTTCTATTCTGACTTAGGAAAGTTTATGTTACGGTCTATAAATTGTGGATTTGAGAAAGGAGAAATGTCAGTGACTCAGAGACAGGGCGTTATAGTATGTATTCCAAAGGAAGGAAAAAATAAAACACTTTTGAAAAATTGGAGACCAATTACTCTGTTAAATACGGTCTATAAGATTGCATCAACGTGCATTGCAGAACGGTTTAAACGTGTTTTGCCAAATCTGATTCATGATGATCAAAAAGGCTTCTTGAAAGGAAGATATATTGGTGAAAACGTCAGATTAATATATGATACCCTGTTCTACTCAAATAAACATAATATACCTGGCCTACTTTTGATGGTCGACTTTGAAAAGGCTTTCGACAGTGTTGCCTGGTCATTTATTGAAAAATCTTTGAGCAAATTTAACTTTGGAAATGACATGAAACGATGGATTTTTACTTTTTATTGCAAAATTAAGTCCTGTGTTTCAGTCAATGGTCGGTATTCAGCATGGTTTAATGTAGGTCGAGGCACCCGGCAAGGGGATCCGCTGTCACCTTATCTATTTTTGATTTGTGCTGAAATATTGTCTCTTATGGTACGCCAGAACAAAAAGATTGGTGGTATGAATATTCTTGGCGAAAATATTTTATTGTCACAATTCGCCGATGATACCAGTCTGTTTCTTGATGGTACAGAGCAATCTTTTTGCGAAAGTATAAAAGTGTTACAACATTTTGCATCACTGTCAGGTCTGAGAATGAACTATGATAAAACAATTGTAGTTTGGTTAGGACCTTTAAAGTTTAGCAAAAGAAGATTTTTGCCTGATATGAATTTTACCTGGAACCCGGATAATTTTAAAGCACTTGGCGTTATTTTTTCGGTGAATATATCCGAGGTTGTTTTTCTTAATTATAGAAATAAGTTAAAGGAAATTCAAAAACTTCTGAATTCATGGACCAGAAGGAACCTGACACCTTTTGGTAAAATAACAGTCCTAAAAACCTTGGCTATTTCCAAATTGACACATTTGTTTACTAATTTACCTGATCCAGACGAACAGTTTATGATGGAGTTAAATAATATTTTTTTCAAATTTCTTTGGGATGGAAAAAGAGATAAAATTAAAAGAAGTACGGTCACCCAACCCTATGAAGATGGAGGATTAAAGATGGTTGACGTGAAAAGTTTTCTGTCATCTCTAAAAATCGTTTGGTTAAAAAGAGTTGATGGCCTTACTGGATTAATATCAAGATTATTGTTGAAAGCATGTCCATCTGTTACAACAATTAATATGAGAGGAGAGGAATTTGCAAATGTTCTGATGCAGAGAATGGAAAACCCGTTTTGGACCAATGTTTTTAAACATTATAAGAAACTACATGGAAAATGTGACCCTATAACCTTTAACGATTTTGTATCAGAATGTTTACATTATAATGTTAATATTCGGAGAGATAAAAAGACAGTGTACATTCAAAATTGGATCGACAATGGAATAGCTCAGATTGGTCATATTTTGGGACAAAATGGATACTTATCCTATAATGCGTTTAAAATCAAATATCCAAATGTGCGAGGCGATTTTGTATTGTATCAAGGTGTAATCCAGGCTGTTAAGAAATATCAGAGAAAAATCGGCTTAGAATTTGATAAACATTTTATTATGACAGAGCCCATTGTGTGGAAATGTATTTGTAAAGGTAAGACACAACTTATTTACAAAAAACTGATTGAACATGCTACGGTCCCAAAATGTATCGAAAAATGGTCTGAATCTTTAGACTGTTTGTTAGATAAGAAGGCTATTTTTCAACATGTTTTTAAAACAACAAAAGACACTTGTCTGAGATGGTTCCAGTACCGATTATTGTACAGAATTTTGCCCACAGAAAGGTTTCTATTTTTGCGAAAAATTGTGGATACGTCATTGTGTACATTTTGTGGTAGAAATGAAGAAACCCTTTTACATATGTTTTGGGAGTGTGATAAAGTGCAGACTTTTTGGATAGAATTTGTAAATTGGCTAAAGGCGAACTGCACCCATTGCAACAATTTAAAACTGTCTAAAGAACTGGTTCTTCTTGGAGTGGCGAACAATGTAGTCACCGATAAAGCTTTTGATGTGTTATTAATCTGTGCCAAACACCATGTATATATTTCCAAAATGAACAAAAAGACCCCTCATTTTCAGACATTTAGTAGAAACTTTAAGCAAAGATTTATTTGTGAAAAGTATAACGCAGTTGTGAATAATACAGTACATAAATTCTACAAGGATTGGCGCCTGTATATGCACGTTTTGATGTAACCCTTAGGTTTTTTCGTTCTTAAAACCTTTTGATAATGCGACCACCAAACCACTGAACATCCCCCCTCCCCATTCCATCCTCCCACCCCATGTATGTTGTAATTGTCCAAGTGTGCTTTTCTGTTATATGATTCTGTCTTTTCGGTTAGGTGATGTCCTGTAATGTACAGCATATACATGTAAAAAAAATGTACAAAAAGAGAATAAAAAAAAAAGAAAAAAAGATGAAAGTGTTTTTAAATTGATTTGGACAATTTAATTTTGATAATAATTTTTATATATTTAATTTTCAGAGCTTGTTTTTAATCCGAATATAACATATTTATATGTTTTTGGAATCAGCAAATGATGGAGAATAAGATAAACGTAAATTTGGATCGTTTTATAAAATTTTATTTTTTTTTACAATTTTCAGATTTTTAATGACCAAAGTCATTAATTAATTTTTAAGCCACCAAGCTGAAATGCAATACCGAAGTCCGGGCTTTGTCGAAGATTACTTGACCAAAATTTCAACCAATTTGGTTGAAAAATGAGGGCGTGACAGTGCCGCCTCAACTTTCACGAAAAGCCGGATATGACGTCATCAAAGACATTTATCAAAAAAATGAAAAAAACGTATGGGGATTTCATACCCAGGAACTCTCATGTCAAATTTCATAAAGATCGGTCCAGTAGTTTAGTCTGAATCGCTCTACACACACACACAGACAGACAGACACACACACACACACACACACACACACACACACACACACACATACACCACGACCCTCGTCTCGTTAAAATACGTTAAAATATTTAGTCAAAACTTGACTAAATATAAAAACCAATGCTTGCAGGAATTGAATTTATGGTGACAGACTGAGTGGGGAGCATATGTCTTCAAATGCTTATTAGAACATAAAATATGTTAAATGTTCTAACGTTTTGAATCCACATATTTGCAAAGGAGGTAACTCCTTTCCACAAAAAAGTTTGATT